>NC_056569.1:25433224-25444301 GCF_013358625.1 Macadamia integrifolia | reverse complement strand
AAAAAAAAGAAGAAGAAGAGAAAATTGCATTGCCACCCCTGAACTTTGGTCATTTGGTCCTTATTCAATACCATCCCCTGGACTTTTCGAAACACCAAAGACACCCCTTGAAAATTCAAACAATTTCAAATCAGTCCCTGTCGTTAGCCGACCGTGCTAAGTGAATGAAAGTCTGTTAGTTTTTTTACAAAATACCCAAAACACCCCCAGCTATTGTGAAAAGACAATATTGCCCTCCCTTTCTCTTCTTATTCTAAACCGATACTCTCCCTTTCACTCCTCACTCATCCGAACAAGGAAGAAGAAGAAAACCTGCAACTTTACCGCTCCCCTCCGGCGTGTGGTTCTCAGACCATCTCCCCACCGGCGTGCGATTCCCTTCTTCTTCTATACACACAATCTCCCTCTCACTCCTCACTCATATGAACAAGGAAAGCCCCAAACCGTAAAGAAGACAACCTGCAACTTGACCGCTCCCCTCCGGTGTGCGATTATCAAACCATATCCCCACCAGCGTGCGATTCTCAAACCATCTCCACACCGGCGTGCGATTCTTAGAACCTCTCCTTTCCGACGACTTATCTGTCCAAGGTATTTAAGGGTTCTTGATGATTCATCAAGGAAGTCTTATTAATACTCAGTTCTCAGAGTGAACCACGAGTTCCTCAAAAGTCTAAACTAAATAGATCCATTGGAAATTATAAGTGATTCCATCACCTGGCAAGAGAACCAAGGAGCAATAATATTTTAACTTTTAATGCTTCAAGCAAGAATGATTGAACAGAAGAAAGTTAGAAAGGAATTGGTCTTCGTCACTTAAGAAAGTATTTTTTATTCTTTCATCAGAGAAGCGTATATCAGATTCAAAAGATCATCGAGCTTGTAAGATTAAGTATGAATAAATTGGCGCCAATAAATATATTCTCAAGATTAACCAGTCACTCAATTGAAGCAAATCAATATTCTGATCTATTACCAACTTATTCATAAAGGGTTTGTCTAGTTGTAACCTAGGTAGGTTACAAAAGGCTTGCAACCCACTTTTAGTTACCTAAAAAGTTTTATACTGTGAAAGAAATGATTGGTTAAAAAAGATTAAAAAAAAATAATTTCATGTGTTTATATTCCCAATAAAAACTTAAAATCTGTTGCACCACTTTTTATGACAAAGTGTTTAAAAATGATAGAAATGTAATTTTATCCTCAAATAGACCCATCACTACGTTTGGAATCTCAAATCTCAATTCCTTATTTCTCTAAAGTCCAACATGAGATTGAAAAAAAAAATATATATATATATATATACACTAATCGTTGGGTGATTGGGTCTATTGCTTTGAGTAAGGGTATCCATTTCCAGTCCAAGCAGGTTGGACTAATCAAGAGAAACGTGAAACAAACCTTTATCGATTTGAGTTCTTATCAAATCGGTAAAAAATTGAATTGGACCAGATCAAGAGAATCGAAACCATATAAGACCTTATAACAACTTTAAAAAATTACTAAAAGAGAACATATTACCTACAAGAGGCCATTAAGTCAACTCAATAAAAATCGAATCGGTCAAAATTGAAATTGAACTTTGATTTCAATTTGGCCTAATACTAGATAAAATCTAGATCAAAGTGACCAAAATCGGAAATGGATCAAATCAATCACAAAAGCCTTATAATCAGTCATTCTGAAACAACCTTAGGTATTACTATGGTCGATTTGGATCGAAATTGATTTATTCAACCAATGATTTTAAACTCGAAATTGAGTATCAAAAGAATCTCTCTAGTGATTCCAATTCTAAATTGACCATTCTAGAACTTCCGGAGTTGGATAGTTCATGACCAATTCTAATCCAGATCGGCTAATACCAGAATTTTAACTCAAAATCAAATAATAAATTGGTCCCTAATGATTCCAGTCTTGATCATATCCGAATCAAGGCACTAAATTCTAAAAACCAATAGCCTAATCCCAAAAATCCTAGATATGCCATTCTATAATGATCAGAATTGGGATTGATCCGAATTAGCTAAATCAACTAGGGATTTTAAATTTGGAATTAGAGATCGAACTGATCATGGTTTCAAGTATCGGTCTGGGATCGGTGGTATCGGCTTAGATCAATCCTCAATCCGGATCGATTATCCAGATCGTTTCAGGGGTAAAATAGGTAAAAAGTAGTACCTTTTATAAAAATCAAGGGTAAAATAGATCGATACCCACCGATCCAGACCGATCCCATCCGATCTGGATCGGTATAGAATCGGCATTGACAAAGACCAATACTGATATCGTCCCCTACATCCTTGAAACTGATTCCTATAAATTTTGATCCAATCGAATCAAAATCGGATAAAAAGAACCCTAGAATCGCCCTCAAATCTTAAGACCCACGATCTAGTCCTATAAACCTTATAATCGATTTTAAACACATAATCAAAGATCAAATTAGTAGCTGTCAATATCAATCTAAATCCAAATCAAATTGGAATTGACCAGAATCGATCCCAAAACCCTTAGAATCAACCTATAAAAAATATTATAGTAGTACCAAGCCTACGATATTACTTTACGAAAAAAAAAGAAGCATACAATATTGCCATTTATCTTCTTTCTGGATTTTAACTTTCTTAAAAATACTAGCATATTTAATACAATTGATTTATTTGAAGATAGAAAAAGAGACATGATTAGAACTATCTTACCCACCTCATCTCTAATGCACAACAATAGAAATTATTGCAATATAATTGATACATGAATTTCTGGGAAGAGGTTTTGATTTCTAAAATTCAAAAAACAAAAATGAAGTCCACCAAAAGTTTTAAACCCTAAAACTCATAAAAGCATTGGACATACCGAGAAGAAAGAGAGCCTTTACCTGACTCACTAGACATGATCTTGCTAAACTTTATGCCATAAAAACCAAGAAAGGTAACAGAAAGACTCGCGAGGAGGAAAATGATCAGTTGGGGCGAGAGGTTGTTTGGGAAGAGTGTATTCATTCTCAAAATACCCCTCGTTTTGCCGTTTAAATCAAAGTAATGATTCAAAAAGTTGAGGTTGAATTTGCTTTTTTGACCTTAAAAGCAATCACAAAATGACAAAATAAATGGGACACAATAATTTACTTTTTTAACCTTAAAAACAATCACAAAATGACAAAATAATGGGGACACAGTAATTTACTTTTTTGACCTTAAAAGCAATCACAAAATGACAAAATAATGGGGACACAATAATTTAGGTTATAAGGTTTTTGTAACCAGGTAGGTTACATTTAGACATACCCATTCATAAAGAGAGATTACATACCTTGGCTTTGGGGATTACTTTAATGGCAATCTGTTGGCCCTCGAGCTTGCCTTTCTTGAACTTAGCAGTGCAAGTATAACCAAACTGCCCACGCCCAACCTCATCCCTGAGCTCATACTTAACGGGCAAAGTGCTTGGAGAATCCAAAGGTCTTAACGAGTCTAGCAACGGCCTCTGACTCATTCCCTTCAGGAATGGAGTGCTCGTTCGGTTTCACTGACCCATGACGCCGCACCAACACCATTCGTATGTGCTTGGCAGGTGACGGAGGCGGGAAGGGCTTGAAGAACCTACTCGGTGTAGATTTTGAGCTAGGATTTGTAGGAGATTTCTTTGAGAAAAAGTAATGAGCAGGGCTTGGATTGTAAAAAGGGAAGAAAGGAGACTTCTTTATGGCCTCCAGATCCTCTTTCTGTTGTTGTTAATGCTGCTGCTGCTGGGGTGGTGATTGTTGATGTTGTTGATGATTCTCAATTCCTGCATTAACTGTATCAGTCGGAGAAGTCTTGGGAGGGAGAGTGTGGGCTTAGAATAAGAATGGAAAGGGAGGGCAATATTGTCCTCTCACAATAGTTGGGGGTGTTTTGGGCATTTTTTTTAAAAACTAACAGACAGACTTTCATTCACTCAACACGATCGGCTAACGGTAAGGATTGATTTGAAATTGTTTGGAATTTTCAAGAGGTGTTTTTAGTGTTTCGAAAAGTCTAAGGGGTGGCATTAAATAAAGACCAAAATTCAGGGGGTGGCAATACAATTTTTTCAAAAAAAAAAAGGCCTCCTATTACATGATAGGTGTTTATGTCATGTGTGGAATATACTCAAATGGCTATTTTATTTCTTTTATTTCTTTTATTTCGCTGCTTCACTTGCCCTTCTTCAGCCCATCCAGGGGTCTCTTGAAGGAAACTATCCTTATATCTCTTCATCCTTTGTTTTGAAAATTTCCTCCCATCTGGCTTTTGCTCTCCTACTAGTGTTTTAAAAATCAGAAAATCTGACGATTCACATCGAAATTGAAATCGACCGATTCACTCTGATTACTGACCGGTTTTGAGTCTTTTGACCGAGTTTTATTATTTTTGTTATTTTCAAACAGGAATCGGCATCGGTGGAATTGATGAATTGAATTTGTGAAACAAAAAAATATGCGGTGAGCGTGGATCGAACACGCGACCTTCAGATCTTCAGTCTGACGCTCTCCCAACTGAGCTATCCCCGCAATACAATCGATTGGCTTGGCCCGGGTTCGAACCGGAGACCTTCAGTGTGTTAGACTGACGTGATAACCAACTACACCACGAAACCTCGATGCATGGTTTAGCGGATTGATTAACTGAATGATTCTCACAATTCTACTGCAAGACCAATAATCCTTGGTTCGTTTAAGGCCACCATCATTTTGAGCTCGAGGGTGCTTGTGCTCATTTGATTCTTCGCAGCCTCTCTCGGGTGGCTTTCAAATATATATTTAGATAGGACAGCTCACTAATGGACTCTCTAGCTTCTTTTGGTGCAAATTAAACATTTTGTTCTGAGAAAAAAAGAGCGTTCCTGGTTGGTGGCTTTTGTGCTAAAATATGGGTCAATGAAGGTGCACATGGACATCAACAGGGGGTTTTTAAATTTTATAGGGGTTTGTGTGTGTCATTTCTGCCACTCTTTGGGTGTACAAGAGTCGCACAATCAGAAACGTTCATTCCCCCTTTTGTTATTTAAGATCTTAACCCCTCCTCTCTATCATTCTTATCCTTATGAGCAAAGTTCCGATTATGTCATGGTTGTAAGAATGGACGAATCATCGATCCCCGTTTTGAACAAGTCGATACGACTGATTCTAAGATTAAACCACCATAATCGTTGGAATATTCATCGAATTTATCGATTCTAGTTTTTTTCCAGACTAATTCAAACATATTCTAATCTGAATTGAAAACAAATAGGAGAAGTGTTTTAGTGGGGGAGTGTGCAAGGGCAATGGGAGTGCATGAGGAAGAGTCCACAAAGATGTCATTTTCCAATTCATGGGGGTGGCTGGTCATTTAATCCTTCATGTGTCTAGGGCATAGGGGCCACACTTCTCACACTAGGGGTGTAACATGGCCGGGTTGAGTCGGGTTTCTTAAAACCCTAATCCAATCCTAGGTCCCCAAAACTTAACCCAAGCCTGACTCGACCTTGTCGGGTTCATGCCAAACCAACTTGACTATGATTATTGGGTTGTATTGGCCCTAATTGGCCCTAATTTTGCCAAGGCCGGGCTAACCTTGGTTGGCCTTGTTTTTACCATTGTCTTTCGCATTAAAAGAAAAGAAAAAAAAGAAGAAGATCAAATGATCAATACATAATTAAAATTATGAAGTGCAACACAATATAGATGTTTAGGACACCAAACCATGAGAATTAATGATCCAAATTTCATTATTCTAAATAAAATGATAGGAAGATAACCCTAAATTATATTATATAAATTAGGGTTAAAATCAGGCTCAGATTACCTATAGGCCTCAACCTAGGCCTGACCCAACCCTAACCCACCTTCAGGGTCAGAAATCTTAGCCCATGCCCTGTTTTGGCTCAGGGTAGGCCAAGGTGGGTTTGGGCCAAACTTACACCCCTACCTCACATAAACTTTTTTTCCAATAATTAATAAATAAATAATAGGGGAAGTGTTTCTTGTGGGAGGAGTATGACCCTTGGGCGTTATTAGATCCAATGGGAGAACATGCATAAGCATTAACAAGAAGCTATTGTAGCATTTCATGGGGGTGGGGCAGTCATTTCACCCCCATGTGTTTGGGTGTGACACCCACACTCCTGACAAAAATCATTTTCCCAAAAATAATGATAAAAGAGAAGAACTATGTTCAGGTGTGTATCTCTCTCCTCCCAATGTAAAAGGACATCCCTACCCTCAAACATAATAATAATACATTAAACCCCCCCCCCCCCCCCCCCCCCAAAAAAAAAAAAGAAAAAGAAAAAAGGTAAACATCACTCCCCTCTTTTGAACTAAGGTGAAATATCAACTTGACCCACCACGTTTCTGAAAATATCACTCTCCTCCCCTGCAAGAAAAAGATACTATCTAACAGCTCCAACCGTTATATTTGGTTGTTAAGTCAAGTTAAATTTTTTTATAATCTCCAAAATATCCCCTGCTTGTGTAATACGAAAACTACCCTTATCGGTCTAGGGTGCCTTTGTGTGGTCCTGGTGGCTGGTGACGATGTTGGCAAACTTTTTCCGGTGTTCGTAAAACGAACAAACACACAGTGAAACCGTTTCTACTATTCTGCTGCAATAGCTTGATATTTCTCTCCTCCGTTGTTCGTTAAAGACTCCATTTGTAAGTCTGTCAAGGATCATTGTTGAGCCCAGTTGATACAATCATGCTTGCCGTATAAAAATGTGATTGCAGGGGACAGCCTTTCATGGTCTTTTCCACCATGAAAAAATACAGTAAGAGAAAGAAAAGTAATGGAAGCTTTTGCAGGGCAGGATGTATACTTTTTTTTGTATGTAATCATCAGGGCTTGAGTTAATGGGGATCCTAACATTTTTGCATTGTACATAGTCAAATAAAGGAAGAAATAATCTCTTAGAAATTATATTTTAATTACTCCTTCAAGATTCAAATTGTTAAAAAGGGTGAGCTCTACACCAAAATAGTACTCAACATCAAAAGGAGCCCATCTTCTCAATTTCTTTAGAATATTTCTTCCAAATGTTACAGGCAGGGGGAGGGATTATGTTTCTTCCAAATCTTTGGTTCTGAAACCTCGCCCTTGGGCGAGAGTACCCTGTGTTTCTTCTACCCCTCCCTTCTCCTTTTTCGTCTTCTACTCCTTTCTCTCTCGCATCTTTAAACCAGTTCAGTGAACGCTTGGGCGGGAGAGCTGTTAAAAGTTATGGGTGGGGTACACCCACATATCCGTTGTGGGGGTGGGACCCACCCACTTGGCGCCTAAGCTAGCTGCTTGAGAGAACATGAGAAGAGAGTTAGAGAGAGATTCTCTCAACCATCCCACCCCAATCTCTGGCTTATTGGAGTCCAACTGGGACTCTATAAGTTAGGAAAATGATAAATAATGGGGTGATTACGTTAGTATATGTACGACTGCTCTCTCTCTTTTTGAAAGCTTGAGATTTGTTCTTGTATCTCATTCCTGGAACCTCCATCAAGGGTTCATTTAGAATGTGAAAATGCAGTGGTGAAGGAGACTTTGACGGGAACGCAAAGAGAGCACCTCCTGTACTGCTTACTGTCAAGTAAGGTCTTCAAATTGGTATGTGAAAATTCCTCAAGTTTAACACTGGTATCAGAGCCCCGTTTTGGTTTGGGTCACCGACAGTGGCTAGCATAAAGGTGTTTGGTTATGGTTTGGAACCGTTATTGTGGATAACTCATGAATAAGCAAATGGTTTTTTTTTTATTTTCTTTCCAATTTTTTTTCCTATTTTACTTATGGGATCCGAAAACGCTACCCACGGGGCTGTTGTTATCGTCCGTGGCAACCCAAAGGAGGGTCGGCACCGCTGTCGGTTGTGTGGCTGTGCATTTAAAGAAAAAAAAATGGAGAAACTAAACCTGTTAAACGTAATAGATTGTTTTTTCTATTTTTTGTGAGCCTGTATGGGCCAGCCCATGAGGCTAAACCCATGGGCCCAATCCAAGACCTGTAGGACACTAGCTGGACCAAATTGCCTGACCTGAATCCCGTCCTAGGAGATTCGACCTGAACTCCGACCCGATCCAAGACCAACCCGACCCGACCACCCACGAGGTGGGTTGACCTGATCAGGTCCGAGTTAATTTGGTCTAGTCTGGTTTTGTTTATGTAATCCGGCCTGGACCAGCCTGACTCGTTTTTGGACCGAACTGATTCAATTACGTTCGGTTTTGATTTTGGTCCGGCTCGAAATGTTTTGGTTCGGTCTGGCCTGGGATGAACTTATTAAAGTCTGTTTAAATAAAAACAATTGAATATGTTAGTAGAGTGGATTGAACCTGAGACCTCCAACATGGATTGTTTACTGTTATATCACTATACCAAATCATTACATTTTTTTTTTTTTTTATCACATTTGTTTTTATTTGTATCAATTGCAATGGCTATTGAGTTTTAATTAAAACTTCAATAGACTAATGAGCTTGTGGGCCTATGCTACTAATGAGCTTTTATGCCTATGCTATTAATGGGCTTGTGGGCCTATACCATAAATGAATCTTATTGTTTTAATTAAAACTTATATGGGCTTTAAGTTTTTGTGATTTCTTTTGTGTTGGGCCCACTTCATTAATGCATTTATACATGAGCCCGGACATTTGATGTGGTCTATTTTTACGCCTCATGTTATATATATATATATATATATATATATAAATGCATATTTGATACTGTTTGATTGCGTAGTTATGTATGTGCGCAGTTGTGCCTATGTGTATGTCTCTCAGTGGTGCGTTTCCCAGTAGATTGTAGTAGGTTTTTTATGATGATATAATATTTAAGGACATGTTGTATTATATTTTTAGAAGCCTTGTAATGGGGATTGCGCACCCACTGTGAGACATACAGTAGAGTCACTATGACACACCACTCGTTGTACCAAAAGGATTCTTTTGAGGGACCCTGCACACCAGTATGTATGGTGCGTTTTATGTGTTTGGAGATGCCCATTCCTCCATTGAATATTTCCAGTAACCCTTAAAATTAATTATTCCTGATACATGTGAAGTGGGGTTTGATATTAAGCTATACGAGATGATTGGTCCCACATTATGCATCAGGAATAATTAACTCTCATAGGGTTCCAAGTAGCAATATACAAAGTACTTAAAAATATATTCATTATGTTTCCTTTGTAATATGGATGTAGAAATGGCATCAAAGAATGTGATCATTGACTTGAACAGAGGTGACAAACTTGAAGGCCACAAAAACTATGACCAGTGGCAATGAAAAATTCAGTATCTGCTTAATGAGCAAGATTGCCTTGAATACCTGACCACAGAAATGGAAGGACCACCTTACCCTCCCTTAGGCAAAGAGACCACCCAGAGCTACAAAGACCAGGATGCCTATGCTACATGGGTAAAAAAGGACCGAAGTACACGCTACATCATGCTCAATACCATGCATGATGACATTACAGGGGACTATGAGAAGGTTCCTACAACTAAGTCTATGTGGGACTAGCTCAAGCATGCATTCGGGGGTACATCCACTACCAGACTTAGAGGTATGATCCTCAAGTTTGAGATGTACAGAATGGACCCAAAGCATAAGATGCTTGAACACATTAGAGTTGTGAAAGAAATGATTCGCAAACTTAAGGATGCGGGACTTGAGCTCTCCGATGAGCAACTGGTGCTAAAAGAATTAGGTTAGGCGCTCTAAAAAGCGACTGAACCAAGATTTGTATGGCGTTTTATATTTTTAGTGACATGCCCATGCCAGTGGGAGTTACGCCATAGCATGCATTAGTTGCATATGCTGATGCCGACCGATGATGCCAGTGACTGGATGGATCCCTACTTCGTCACTGTGTGAGACATCAACTAGTACCCTTTACCTTAGACTATGTCATGAAGAGGACACCTAATGTTGCTACTAGGATCAAAGATGATGCGGTCTCGTAGGGAAAGACTGGGAAAGCAGTTAGGGATAATCTAAATGGTATGAGGGCTATGGGAAAACTTTTCTTTCTATACCTTATTGTGTTCTGACTCATTGCCCGGGTGACTTGTCAAATTTTGGTTAGACAAAGTCATGAGTACTTCGCATAAAGTTGCTTCACATTGCTCATCAAGAGGGATTGAGAGTGTGGAATCTGGTATAGTTGAACTGTTAGGGTATTATGAGATTATTCCGAGTGATGTGCTATATTGGTCAGATGGAGATTTGATGTAGCACTCCTATATAGCACTCCTGCCCTAGATATATCTCTTAGGTCGCACGTTCCACTTCTACATAAAATGTTTTGGTAGCTAGGAGTGATCCGCCACTTACAATGAGTGGGAGATGTTAAAAGTCATGGGTGGGGTCCATCCACATATCCGTTATGGTGGTGGGACCCACCCACTTGGCGCCTAAGTTGGCTGCTTGAGGGAACGTGAGAAGAGAGTGAGAGAGAGATTTTCTCAACCGTCCTACCCTATTCTCTGGCTTATTGGAGTCCAACTAGGACTCTATAAGTTAGGAAGATGATAAGTAATACGGTAGTTACATTAGTGTATGTACGACTGCTCTCTCTAAGGTTCTCTCTCCTTTTGAATCTTCCCTCTTTTTGAAAGCTTGAGATTTGTTCTTTTATCCCATTCCTGGAACCTTCATCAAGGGTTCGCAGTTTGGAATGTGGAAACGCAGTGGTGAAGGAGACTTTGATGGGAACGCAAAGAGAGCACTTCCTGTGCTGCTTCTACTATCCAGCCCGGTCTTCAAATTGGTATGTGAAAATCCCTCAAGTTTAACAAGAGTAATAGGGAGCTATAGGGGAGGGGAAAGGAGAGGGAGAGTGATGAGATGACAACCCCATCGGCACCACCGTTACTAACTTGGAAGACAAAGACAGCGAAGGCGACAATGGTCGAGGCGATGATTACTGGTGGTTTTGGTTGTCGGATGACAACGAGTGCAAATTTGGGAGGAATTCGTTTTCCTTTTCGTATTCCATAGCTAGTGGAGAATCGGATTTCTGAGAGAGAGAGAGAGAGAGAGAGAGAGAGAGAGAGAGAGAGAGAGAGAGAGAGAGAGAGAGAGAG
>NC_056569.1:25403772-25433124 GCF_013358625.1 Macadamia integrifolia | reverse complement strand
AAAAAAAATAAATAAATAAAAAAAAGAGGAGAGAAAATAAGCAAAAAAAAAAAAAATTATAGAAAATTTCTCTAGGTTTATTTCTCTCTATTCTCTCATCCACTTTAGCATTTTTGGTCTCAAAAGATCTCACCTACCAATTGTGGGTTTTTCTCTTTTAGGAAAGAGAAATTTATTACCCTACCTCTTCATTCCCTATAAATACAAACTCATGTAAGAGAAGGGGGGATACTTCATTCTTCTTCTAAGTTTTTTTTTTTTTAGTTGCTCTCTGTCTGTCTGTCTCTCTCTTTCTCTCTTTAGTTTTAGTTCTTCATTTTTGTAATAGCTTTGTATTTCAATTAATGTAAGCACTCTTTTATTTTTATTCAGCCTTTTATGTTTATGGTTTATGCAATTGAGTTGTAATTTTTAAGTTATAGTTCTAGGCTTAGATCTAGGTGACAAGAACACGAGCCATGGAACATCTCTTTTTTTCAAGATTTCTTTTCTCCAAACCTAGAAATTTCAGATTTGGTTCATTCTAGATCTGATTTTTAGGATTGGCAGTATCTCAAATCACCCAAGCTCTCAAATTCAAGCATTGATTCAGGTAGGTAGTCTTCTTCAATAGTATTCTCTCCCCCCTCTTATTACCTCTTCTGACTACCCTTTCTTTATTAATTTAGGATTTTAATTTCAGTCGTTCCATTATTGCTTTCCCATTCCCCCAAGGTTCATGGCTAGCATATGTGATGGCTTTGCCCATCCTAACCATAAAACCATCATTTTATTATTTTTATTTTAATTGCCTCCCTTTCCCTAAAGCCAAGTAAAGTAAACCTTGCAAGAGTGACTCTTTGGTCAAGTAGGGAAGCTCATATTATGATGCGTCCCTTGGGCTAAATAGAGAAACCTACTTGTGAGCCTCTCTCTAGCTTTATCCTTTTTCTTTTACTTAATTTTTATTTCAGCATTTTTTTCCTTCATTGCATTTTAATTGCATGGGTTGTTTATTTTCCGTCATTTATTTATTTAATTTTAATTGCGTGACTTGCGTATTTAAATTCTTAGATGACGAATGGTTATGACCTTATTTTAGATACATATGTTTAGAACGGTAGTTAGAATTAGATCACAATCATTAATCGGTTCACTTTCGCATTATTAAAAGAAGTAAAAAATAAGTGACTGCTCTCCATGTGTTCGACACGTAGCTACACTGATCCGTACGCTTGCTGTTACATTTTAAATCCTAACAAGCTCCACCACTGTAACGAGTGGAAACTTTTTTGGTGTGGAGAGCCCGAAAATCTCCTCCATGTTCATGTCCTCAAGTTTCATTGCACCCAACAATTTCCAGTCGTACCCTTGTAATATGTTAGCCAAACTTGACTGAATCACCTTTAGCCCCAGGCTATAGCCTGGCATATCCTTCTGCCTGAGCCAAATGGTAATAACACGAAATGTTGAACCTTTCCATCAATGGGCTTCCCTATGAACCTCTCGAGTTCGAACTCATTTAGTGCTTCCCACAAAGAGGGGTCTCTTCCTATGATCCATTTGTTGATGAATACTCGGGTGCCTGCCGGGATATTATTGCTCTGGACTTCACAATCTCGTCTAGCTCATTGTTAGTTAAAACGCGTTCCCCTTTTTTTGCCGTTTAAAACGCGTTTTTCCGTATGCTGTTATACAATACGAAAAAAAAGGGAAACGGCAAATGAATCCGTTTTAAACGCGTATCCGTTTTTTAAGGGTAAAATTGGAATTTTATTAAAAAATTTAATCAATTAAAAAAAAAAACCTATTAATAAAAGTGAAGAGTGAAGACAATATGGTACTTGGTTTTTTATTTTTAACTTCCATACTATCTATAGGAAAAAAATCTCATATTTTTATAGCCCATTGAGCAAGGAGAAGCTAAAACTAGCAACATCTCATTTTCTTGTAGCCCATTGGGCTATTTTATCTTGGGACTCTTAGAGCTTTTGGAATATTAGATGCATGTATACAAGTAATAATCTCTCAAATTGCATGAGTATACTACCGTTTTTTTGGTTTCGTTTTTTTGAAAACTACACGTTTAATACTCGTACCGTTCGTTTACGTCCGTTTGCCGTTCCCTGTTTTTTTGATCGTTTTTTTGACCGTACCGTTAATTGTTTTTATCTGTTTAAAACCCGTACCGTACGTTTCCGTTTTTTTGCCGTTCCCGTTTTAACTAACAATGGTCCAGATTCGTCCACCATTGATACAACCCTAAACTAGTGAAGAACCAACTTAAACCAAACCGTATCAGTGCAAACCCTCCACACTGACCCAACTGGCCTTGGCTCCCTTACCCTCTTCCGATATATTGTGCAGTCCTGCAGTCCTGCTCCCACTCGCAGCCTACCTCGCCATCCACCACAACAGAGGCCACGTTTTTTTCCCTTGGCGCCTTCCTATGGGCTGCCGCCACCTTCCTTGTCGGCTTCTCCTCCACTTTCTTTCAGGTTCTCCTTCCCTAAGACAATCTCTTTCTTCCTTTCTCAATTGCCATTTGATCTGGACTCTGCTTCTTTATTAGTTTGAACTTATTAACTAGACTGTTTCATAATCAACTACATAGAAGCACTAGGTCAACAGTCATAGGCAAGAACAGAGCAAGGCATTAGTAGATCCTAAAGCAATGAACTTGAAAGATCTGACCTTTTATTGTCATTCCTACTCTTTATTGCACATCTGGGGAGTCACATTGGGCTTTGCGAGCTGCAGAAGCAGAAGCCACTATTTCCATAGGGCGATCTATCTTAATTACAATATCAGAAATCTATAACGATGTCTAGGCCAAATCCTTGAACCCTTCTCTTGTAAGGATCAACCAAGAAATGCCCTGAACATCAGAAAACAGGAGCAACAAGTTACAAAGAGAGTCGGAAGAGGAGAGAGAGTCGAGAGAGCAGGGATCTGGGAGTGAAAGAGAGGGTTAGGGCAGAGGACGTAACAGAGAGGGAGAGTCCAGACAGAGAGAGAGTCGAAAGAGGAGAGTATCAATAGTAAACGAATCTAGACCGCTCATTTGGCATTGTACACGTGTCGACGTCTACAGGGTATTACAAACAAGATTGGAATTTCAGAGGATTTTTATCCCTTCTCGATTAGTTCACCGGCCGCCAAGCTCGCAACAGTGTGAGCACCGTGGTTTTTTTTGTTTTTTTTTTCCTCGTCGCATCACCTACCCTCTTTCCCTCCATGGCTGCAAACAACCCTCATGCTCTTCCAGTCCAACCCAACCTTCCATTGCTTAGGAATAGTATTCATAACTTCGTTGACAATCTTCAGATAGCGATGGATCATCTCCAGATCGCTTCGAACCAATTTGACGTGTTGCCGATTGCTGGACCGATGGAGCAAGTCGTTCAATCCATCAACCACTTACATGGGAATTTGCTGAATCTGCAATACAACTTACATGGTCATTTGATGAATCAGTTGGAGGCTCAGCAAACCGCTATCATGAATCAGCAAACCGCTATCATGAATCACATTGATTTACGGCTGGATACAATGGATTATAATGTGAGGGTGAGGGCCAACAACTCGACAGCATGGGGGACAAACATGCTTACTTGGCCACGCAACAATCAGGGGAATACACCAAATGTCCCTGCTGTGCTAAAGAATGACTTCAGTAAGATTGAAGAAGGTGTAATCGATGCGCTACTGCAATTCTACGGACAACCAATAGGAGATGAAGAAGCACATACGAAGCGTGTCCGATTTGGAAACTTTATAGGGCTTCTTTAGGAGATTTTATAGGGTTTTATAGGTTTTTTTTAGGTAAACTGATTTATAGGAAGATTCGGAATTTAACTTGTCATGTCTTTACTAATTTCTTGTAATGATTTCTGATTATTAGAATTTCCTTGTTACTTGTGTTTATTAATTTCTTGTGCTGTGTTGTCTTTATTAATATCTTGTGCTGTTGGTTTGCTCTCCTTTGACATGCCTTTTAATTGTTGATAATATTGATGTTCATCATTATACCCTTATCTTGTATGAATTTCACGTTTTCTAGGGAAGCACCCGACAAAAATATTAGCTTCAGTTTAAGGTCTTGATGCTTCACTCTACAAAACCTTGGGGGGCTGGCTTCTCAAGGTTATGCATTATCTCCAGCTTTAAAACATTTACAGACAATGGGGTGTCTCAAGATGGGTAAGTTGGAATCTTCTCTTTGGGACAAGGTTTAGAGATTGAGTTAGAAATTGTGCAAAACCTTACTAATTACTTCATGATGTATGCTTACTGGGTCATCAGGATGAAGGGATAGTTTCTTTAATTCCAAATACTTATTTTTTGTTTAGTTGAAATTGCTTATCAAGATGATACCGAGAACCTAGGTATCCTTCTCCTTGTAATGCTAGAAATTCAATGTTACGTTGAAGTTTGGGGAATTTGGGGTGGGAAGTCTCTCATAGAAAGATCTTTTGATTTCAGATATGTACGAGAACAGATATCCTGGGTGATACCTCCTTTCTCATGTATGTTATATGTGCAAAGAGAATGGTGAGTGAGTTGAATGGTTGTTTTCTTTGGTTTTTCTGGTGATGTCTATATCTTCCTTGGGGATGGATCATACAAAAATTTTGAGTACGGCTCATTTCTTTTCTAGAATTCTCATCCTTAACAATTACTCTCATTATGCTTATTTACTGATGTCAGACTCTCATCTTAGTACTTTATTTGTGACACCTTAATGGTACATTGGTATGTCATTGGGGTGGTACATTTCTGTGCATTTATCAGATGTCATGGTTCTAAGCCCAGTTGAATTTTGTTTTGCTTTCATTTTTCTGACTCAACGATGGAACCGTTAGGATAGCAAGAAAGCTTGATCAAAAATGGATAATCTGAGGTTAAAAAATAGAAGAGAAGAAAAAGGAAAGTGAGAGAGTACAAGAGTGTAGATTTTGGTGTTCAGTTGGCTTGTTTATTCATTTATTTATGATCAGATAGGACAGAGTTTGCTAGAAAACCTAACATTATAGGCCCAACATCCATCCCACATATTGGTGTTAACTGGATCTTTAAATATGACAACCATTTTTGAACATTGTGGGGTCTTGTAGACGAACAAACTTGTGGAAACAGAGGGATTGACATGGTTATATAAGGAGAAAATCTAGGGTTTCTAAAATTTTGAATGGGAACTATGACCAAACAACTTTTGGCCATGATATAAAATCATTATTTTGGAGAAGGTACCACTTCTTCAGTAGACAAAACTTGTTGAGACTGTTCTCTCTCAAGAAAATAAACTCTCATGCCCAATATCAACCCTAAGCTCAACTCTCTAGTTGAGAACTTTTGGCCATGTTCTTGACAGTTTCGAGATCTATTTGTTTGATACATTCTTTAATCTGTTGCATTTAATTGGAAATTATGCAATGGTATCTCATCGTTTGAAGAAAACTACTATGATATGTGTGTATATTGGGTGTTTGCTGGGAATGCACCTTTAAGATGCTGTATTTATGCTAGGGACTGCAGATGGGTGCACATTCATTGTTAGTTTTCTCATTTGAAAAAACAGGGACCGGAATTCTTCTTTGCATGGAGAAAGCCTTGGCTCAATCTGGGGCTCTGGGCTAGCCAGAGAAGATGTCAATTATATTAATGCACATGCTGCATCTACCCCACTGGTGACCTGAAAGAGTTCCAAGCTCTAATTTGTTGTTTTGGCCATAATCCCGAGGCAATATGAATGCAATAATTTATATATCTAATGACATTCACTTTTCATCACCATATCATGTGCTTGATGGAATTTTTTAATTTCTGCAGCTGAGATTGAACTCTAGAAAATCCATGATTGGTCATCTATTAGGAGCAGCTGGTGCTGTAGAAGCTGTTGCAATAGTGCAGGTAACCAGTTTCTAGCTTTTGAATTTAATTAAATTTGGTGAAATCCTATAATTTTCAGATATATTGATGAGGTGGAGTTTCATGCCTCTGTTTTTTGAGTGGTTTTGATGACTTGTGTATAACTACTGTTGCATCTGGCCTTGGGAATAGTTACCAGTAACTCTTTATGTTCATGATTTAAGTGGATAGCTGCTTACATAAAGAATTTGTATAACCTCTTTTTGGAGAAGCAATTGACTTGATCAATTTATTTATGGTTTTGTAGAATAATATTATTATGTTCTTGTATATAATCACCGAGGCTGGGGATGTTGGTTTCTCTCGGTCATCAGGTGCTGCACAAAAATTCTAGCAGTTCTTGCATCATTTCTCATCTCTATGAAAATGAATCTATCTACTGTTAGCAATGTAATTATCCATGACCACATTTTGGCCAGAAATTTTGAATGAAGATGTGGCTGATTGCTAACCCATCTTGAAGGTTTCAGGCTTAGTGGGGATAATACACTCCACTGAAGCTAAGGCTTTGGTCCTTTGTGATGGATATGAGGGCCCTTTTTGGATTCAAGTCGAAGCATTGTTTGCTTAGATTTGGAAGTAGTTTTATTGCTAGATTTTATGCTTATTGTTTTGAGGGGTTTTTTTTTTTTTTTTTGGGTGGTGGTGGGGGGAGGGGTGAGGAAGGAAGGTGCTATGGTCCCTTGCAAGGCCCTTTGATGATTTTCCTTGGATGGAGGTGATTTCTCTGGCCTTTAGTTATTTATTTATCTGGGCTGGAGATTGACTTGCATTGAACCATGTGGGTGATCTGTTAGTACGGGCAACTTTTTTGTCAGACTTCTAACTAATAAAGCTTAAAAGTCTGAACAGGGAAGAAAATCCAATAGCTAGGGGGGAGGGTAACTGGTATCCTTTGATTTTGGCTTGCCTAAAATTTTACCTTTTTGGGAAATTTAGTCTTTAAATTATTTAAGAGGTCTGGATAACCAGGTCTTTTATCTTTTTCCTTTCCAAATTTAGGAGTCTGTAATGGTCATTGTTGATATAAAGGGGGCCTGTTATGTATAGTTTTCATAAGCTTGTATGGTAAAATGTTGAGAATTTAGTAGCAATTGTGTTAGGCTGTGTCAACCCATGGTGTTGAAGGTGGATTCATAACTCTAGTTGGTCTTCTCAGGATCTCCTCAGATCAACGCTCTCCTTCACAACTTTTATGCTTTGGCTATTGAAATCAATCAGTTATAACCTGTTTAATTGACTTTGTGTTTTCAATCATTCCTATCGTAGACACCATCATCTTGGACAGTTTACCTCAATCAATTCATGTAACTGCCATCAACAGATCCTTCAAATATCTCAAGAACCTACTAAAACCTTCCAAAATGTGAGTGGGTAAGAGTGCAATCCCACGAGCTCTCTTCCTTTCTCTAGCTTTTTTTTAATTGCTATCAGCTTTATTGGAAAGAGAAGAAAAAAGAGGAGAGGGAATATACAAGTAGGGGTGCAATAGGGCCGGGTTGGGCTGGGTTTCTTAAAACCCTAGCCCAATCCTGAGTCTCCTTAACTGGGCCCAAACCCGCCCTGACCTTGACTCAGGGCCGCAAAACTTCAACCCTGGCCCTACCCTTCAGGGTTCAGCCCAACCCTTACCTTTCCTAATTGGCCCTGATTTTTCAGGGTCGGTCCGGGATGACCCTGACCCTGACCCTGACCTTGACTAACCCTAACCTTGGCTTGCCATCAAGGGCTGCGTATAACTTGACCCTGACCTAGCAAAATATGAACTAACTTAAAAATAAAAAATATTCATAATAAAGAGGAGATAAAAAATACAAAAATACAAATTTCTTGGTAAAAAAGGCAAGAGAGATCTTTTTTTCTGGTAAAAAATGCAAGAGAGATTGGTGAGAAGATATATTAGGAGTTTTGAGGTGTCAATGACTCAAAGTCAAACA
This sequence comes from Macadamia integrifolia, assembly GCF_013358625.1. Lineage (NCBI taxonomy): Eukaryota > Viridiplantae > Streptophyta > Magnoliopsida > Proteales > Proteaceae > Macadamia > Macadamia integrifolia. The sequence continues at coordinate 25,425,277 of NC_056569.1, read as the reverse complement.
ATAAATAAAATTAGGTTAAATTTAGGGTTAACATCAGGGTCACAACCAGAGTTAACATAAAGGGAAAAAATCAGGGCCGGGTTCAGGGCGGGCCAAAGACATCAACCCTTACCCGCCCTGACCCTGACTCAGGGTCAGAAATTTCAGGGTCGGCCTGACCCTCAGGGCCAAAATTTTTGGGTCGGAACTTGTTTGGGATTAGGGCGAGCCAAGGGCGGGTATGGGCCGCCAGGGCCAAACTTGCACCCCTATATACAAGGACCTGGAAGAACACAGATCTCTCAGACAAACTCGAGGGACTAAGGATCCCTAGAAACAACAAACTAAGGAGGCATACTACAGAAGCGAACAACCTGTTAGGCAAACACCTTGAAGCAAAGGATCAGTCTCAAACACACCATTGAAGATGATTAGTTCCAGTTCCAAATAACATGAGAGCTCCAACTAGGGATAAGGGAACACATTAGAGGAAGTCTCTTCCCTTTTGAAGATCACATCCTTGCATCGGTTAAGAACATCAACCCCGATATCTTTCATTACAAGCTCTCTTCTATTCTTATTCTTCCGCTTTCCCTTGACACAAGTCTGCAAAAGGAAACTGTGACACCTTATCACAAACACCCGATAAGCCTCTTTTTGGCTTATTCTATGGGCATTAGGACTTTTATTTTTGGGTTTATTATTGTAATGGTTATAAGTCCAAAAGTTAGGATTTAAGGGGGTACATGGGATTATCTATGTGGTTCCCATGTGCTGTTAAGTAAGTTAATTTAGTTTAGAAAGAGTTCTTTTTAGGTAAGTATTTTGTGTCTTACTGTTTAGGTCTGTTTTCTTTTAGTTAGCATCAGTTTTTTGATATGTTTCTATTCTGGAATAGTTTCTATTTTCAGTTTTCTAGGAGGTTTAGGTTTAGATTGGGTCCATGTTGAGTTACTAATATGGATTGTTTCTATTTTGTTGTTGGACTGCTCACTCTGGTTTTAGAAACTCAAGTTCTAGAAAGTTTATATTTTCAGATTCCTTGGTTCTTAACTTTAGGAATTTAGGAATGTTTCTAATTTTTGAGTTTGTGTTAAGAATAAAAAGTTGAGGGATTAGTTAATCTATAAATTAGTGGTCTACCTATTGGCGTACATACTGCTTGCGTAGCCAATTAGAGCGCACACAAAAGCATCTTCAGGGCGGGGGCAGCACGGTCATTCTACACTTTTGTGTTTAGGAGTGTATCTATGCTAGCAGGTAGCGTACTTTCTTCGTATGATATATTAGTGTTATACTATTATAGTGCATTAATATACTATAAAATATTTGTACTCAAATTCAGTTCGATTTTGGTTCTAATCATCGGTTCCATTCCTTAGTTTTCTTTGTAATCAAATTCTATTTGATTTTATATGATTCCAAATATAAAAGAGTCTACTTAAAACTAGGGGTGCAAGTTTGGCCCTGGCGTCCCGAACTCGCCCTTGGGCTACCCTGAGCCCTCATAGGGCTAGGCCAAAAATTCTGGCCCTAAAAACTTTTTTCCCAGTCAGTGTCAGGGTGGGTAAGGATTGATGTCTATGGCCCGCCTGGCCCGCCCTGAGTTTGACCTTGATTTGTTGAGTGTCCAATGGAAATTTTTAAATTTGGTAATCATTGTGGTTGTATAAATTACTTATCTAATCATGTTTTTTAGATTTAATTCTTATTTTACTTTTCAATTCCAATGGATTTAGATGCAAGTCAAATCAATTTTTAGTTATTTTATATTTTGTAGGGTCAGGGTATACCTGACTCTTGATGGCAAATTAGACTCAGAGTATACCTGGCCCTAGATGACAAACCATAGTCAAAGCCAATCATGGACATCCCGGCCTGACCCTATCCAATAATCGATCAATCTTCAGAAGTCTAGCCTCACTTTCAGCCCCAACACCCCCTCCTCGGATCAAGAGATGGTTCTCTAGAATTCTTAAGAATTCATATAATGACGGTCCTTTGAAATATTTAGGCCTTCCCATAGATTTTGGGGCTTCCAAATCTCAATTGTTCAGAGATGTTAAAGACAAGGTGTGTAATAGAGTTCAAGGATGGAAAAATCAGCTTCTCTCTAATGCCGAAAAAGAAGTTTTGGTGAAATCAGTTGTTTGCTCCATTTTTAACTATGCGGGGTCTCAATTTAAAATTCCAATATCCCATCATAATGAGATTAGGAAGGCGGTCTCAAATTTCTTTTGGGGTCAGTCGGAAGAAAAGCAAAAAATTCATTGGATCTCTTGGTCAAGGCTTTGTAGATCCAAGTAAAAGGGTGGTCTTGGGTTAAGAGATCCCTTCATTCAGAATCGAACTCTTCTCTCCAAGGTGGCATGGAGACTATGGTCGAATCCAGACTCCTTATGGGCTAAGTTTCTCAAGGCTATCTACTTTCCTAATTGTGATTTTCTAGCAAGGAATGGTAACAACCCATCTTGGGCATGGAGGAGTATCCTGGAGGGTAGAGAAGTTCTCAAAAGCGGCTTAGTTTGGCTAGTCGGAACTAGGGCTAATATTTCTATTTGGGATGATAAATGGATCCCAACTATTGAGAATTTCCAACTCCCCCACATTAAACCATCGAGCTACTCGCTTTCCTTAGTCTCGGATCTCATTGACCATGAAAATCACTGCTAGAATTTGGAACTCGTCAACACATGGTTTCATCCAACTGAGATTTCTGAGATCATTAAGATGCAGATCAATCTTTTTCCACGAGAAGACAAATTGATTTGGGGTGGATCTTGCAATGGCTGCTTTTTGGTTAAAACTGCATACCATCTCCTTGATAATCAACGGGCTTTTAAATCAAGGCAACAAGCTTCCTTCACTCGCACTCATGGTTGGGATTTGGTTCGGCAGAAAGTATGGAAACGCATTTGGTCTTGCAAAACCCTACCCAAAATCAAATCATTCTTATGGTGTGAGTGTGTGCAAGGCCTTGCTTCTGAGGAAGGTCTTCTTTCCCATCATGTTCCCGTTGATCCATCATGTCTGAGATGTGGAACTGCAGTGGAAACTGTGGATCATTTGCTTTTGGAATGCCCCTTTGCGTGTGCTTCATGGTTTGGATGCTCCATTGCTTTTCTTGTTCCTGCATCTAGGCCTCTGAAGCTTTATGAGTTCCTTTCAAGTTGAGCTTCCCTTTTTTCATAGGATAAAAAGAAGGCTGCAGAAACTTTGGGCATGTGTTCTTTCCTTTGCTGGTTTTTATGAATTGTAAGAAATGATCTCGTTTTCAGAAAGAGGACTTAGACTCCTAGTGAAGTGTTTCAATCGGCTCAGAGAGCTTTCTCTGAATTTTGGGCAGCTTCGTCTCCTCATGATCAGTCTTCTCATCAAGCTCCAACAGCTCTCTCTCCTCCATCTTCATGGACTCATCCTCCAATAGGCTCTGTTAAAATTAATTGTGATGTTGCATTGCCAACAGATTCTCAGGTTGGAGGTCTTGGTATTATTATTCGAGATTGTCGAGGCACCCAACTATTTGCTTTATCGGAAAAGACTCAATGTTGCTCTAGTTCTATTGGAGAAGCTATGACTATTAGAGCTTCTACTTCTTCAACCATCAACCTCTCTGCCTCCAACTCAATTAGCTTCAATTATTGAAGATATTGTTCAGATTTCAACTGCTTTTAATGATTGTTGTTTCAATCATATTCCAAGGGATGTAAACATTGATGCGCATTCCCTTGCTCAGGAGGCCCTATCATCGACTTATAAGACAATGTGGCCAGTTTCCACTCCTTGGCTTCATGACCTCTGTGTAAATGATGCCTTGTGTTCCTCTCGTCATCAATAAATTCCCTTTTTTACTTCAAAAAAAAAAAAAGAATGCCCCAACACGCTCAATGCGAATGGGATGGTTAGGAGTACCTTGGGGTGTGTGCCAGGTTTTCCCGGCCTTCCAATGCAAGGTGGGAGTGTTGGGTTTTTTTTTGGTAGGATGGGGTGGGGGCGTTGGGCGGGTTGGAGAGAATCCAAAAGAAAACAAGGGGTTTATAAACCGTGCCGTCAAGCCTAGGGCTCTAAGACGCGCCAGGGTTTGTCTTCTCAATAAGAACACTCTTTCTGACGAAGGCGGGCTTCTCTTCGGTTACACCAATAATCACCACAACGAAGTCTGAGTTTTAGGTATGTTCTCCACTACTACGAGCTTCAACCTTTTGTGTTTTCCCCTTAGGTTAGAGATTATCATCTTTGTAGTGAGAGATTTCATGGGTGGTTAGGGTTCAGTTTGTGGTGACATTGTAATTCTGGGTTTGTAGATGTTGGCGTTGTTGTGGTTGTGTGATTTTGTCTCATTCATGGAAGCACAATAGCGCTAATGTAGTTCTGGTGTTGTTGAAGTAGGTCAAATGGTGGAGGAAATAGATCAATTTCATAGGTTTTTACTGGATGCATTTCAAGCTAGCTGGGCGTTTATTTCTTTTTAGTAGCCATGGTTGTAGTTAGTGTTGCTCTGGTTTTTTTCTGAAGTTTGATCAATTTCATAGTTTTTTTTTTGGCTGAAGTTTGATCTTTGTTTTACTTAATTGCTTAGTTAGTGGGTGCTTATGATAGTTATGTCAAGGTGACTGTCTAAGTGTCATCTACTTCATCTTCTTTTTTATCTCATCGTTGGAATTTGACTCACAGACTTTGTTGGTTTGGAATATGAGATTTCAGAGAAATTATAATTTTATTGTCTTACGTGGGGCTTAACACTGTGTAAACCAACGGTGAGAAAAGTAAGGTTAACAGTAAAAATTGTCATGAACAGAAGGAAAATTTTGTGAGGAGATGTTGGGAGATGGTTACAAAATTGGTTTATTCAAATCCTTAGTGCCTCATATAGTTGAGGAGCTCTCTCTGCCTAATGCCATAAGATTTAGATTAGACCCGTCAACAGTCATAGCTTCATTTCACTACTTTTAGGTCAGACCACCATATGTCAGTCTAATGAAATCTCTCCTGCTATTCAAAGTAGCAGGGTGAACAGAAAAAAATGAGGTGTCTAAAGTCCATGTTTATTATAGTGGTGAACTGGTGATTGAAATCTTAGTGTTCTACCAAATTTAAAAAAAAAAAAAAAAAAAAGGGCCTTGGGGAAGATATTACTGAAATTACGAAATTGACCCTATTTAAATGGCTTCAAAGGAAAATTGTTATTTTTGGGCCTTTACCCGTCAAATAACCTAAAGTCCAAACGGACAATATTTACCCCTCAAGCTACTGGTCATAAACTTGAAAGAGCGGGGCAAAAGAGAGAGTAGGTTTCCTGCTCGTTTATGTTAACCCTTAAATCTTACTTCGTCCTCCCACCTCCCATTGTCTAGTATTTGTGTGCCGATAACCTTTCGGTAGCTTCTAGAGAAAGATCAATTTTCTTTTTTTGGTAAGATTAATCATTTTCTTGAACTAGTAGGGTTTTTGAATTGTTTGGTTGTTTTTATTATTCTGTTGTCCTGGGCTCCGATAATCTTTGAAGATGTTCTTTCTTCGTTCCTTCATCCCTAACTGTTGTTGTTTATTTTATTCAATACCTGGCTTATTTTGGGTATCAACAGGTTGAAGATCTGCAACAATGTATGTTCAGTTTTACATCAATGAAAATGGTGATAAAGTTTACACTACCAATGTAAACTGGTACTTGAATCCTGCCAACTTCCTTACTTTAAATAGCTTTTTCATACTAAGGCATTTCTGCAGTATATGAGTACTTTGGATTGGTATTGATCGAGTTTTGATCTACTAGAAGTCTAGAACTGGGAGTGTGATTACTGAAGTGAATCAGCTTGGCTTGTTTAAAAGCTTGCAATTTGATATAACTTATCGTATATATGAAGAGTCGAATGATGCTTGAGGTCAATGTGAGTTTTATTTACTCTTTTGCTAGGAGACTTCATCTATAATGGATTTTATTGTCTACCCATATCATAGTTGTGCTTTAGTTGAGTAAACTACCAACAAACTATGTACAATAAGAAGCTAATTGAGGAGTTAAAAGCTTCTACTTACAAAAACAGGGTGAGTTTAGGGTGAGGACCATCTTGTTTCAATGCTCTTAACCAATCAACCGAAGGAACCTAGAGCGTCTAGCAGATCTTTGCATAAAAATCTAGAAACAACAAAGTAACCAAGCCATTGGACATGTAAAAAATGTTTTTACCATCGTAGATCCCTCAATTAGATGAGACTGAACTCCAGAATGCCCCATATATTTTCTCCTTTTTCTCGAGGTTAGGGAGTTGGGGTGATGCAGTACCGACAAGGGTTTACACAAGGAGAACCAAGACCAGGTCGACCTGGTCGACCCAGATCTGGTCCAAGTCAGCACACGATTTGGGCTGCTGATGGGGTTACTAATTAGTTATTTAGTTTCTATTTTGAAGTCCTAAATTAGTTTCTAATTTCAAGTCATTGTTAGTTTCTAATTTATGTGAAGACTAGTTTCTATTTTCATTAGATTCCAATTTCCAGTTTTTTGTAACTTCTTGTAATCAGTTTTTAGTAACTCAGATTTAGTAACTCTGAGTTACTATTATTTGTAAACCCTCCCCATCATTATAAATAAAGGATATGACTCTTTTATGAGCCACGATTTTGACTAATAAAAAAAAACTTTATGTTGCTGCCACTGGGTGAATTCCATGGCTGAACCTTGTGTTTGATCAAGGATAGGGTTGGTGTGTGATCCGACGACTCTTTGCGGCGTGAAGTCCAAGAGGCCCTTCTCTTCTACTGTTCTGCTCAATTAATTTCAGTCCTATTTTCAAGGATTAAGGCTGCTGCAACCAGGTAAGTGTTTTCTCTGTTTTCCGCCCAGAATTTCTGCAAACAGAGCATTCGGCCCCCACTGTTGGGATCAGTCCAGCCAGTGGTTTGCTCCAATCTTCTGGTCGATTGTTCCCCTCTGTTTAACTAAGGATCGATCCACTTTCTGGCTGATTCTGTTCAGCCAATAGTGAGATATTTAAAATCACCAGAATTTTGTCTTCTAGTGATCTGTACTAACCTGAACTGATATCGGTTGGTCTGAGTTGTTTGTCACTGCTGTTTTATGATACTAGTCATTGAATATAAGTTGCTTGCATTTATTTGTACTGATTTCAGCCCCTGTTTTGATCCTATCTGACTACTACTGGTCTGGCTTACTTGCTACTGGTTTTCTGAGATCGTTATCTACTGTTACTTCTATTTTCTGTTGGTCTGATGATAGTGGTTTTGTGGGGAGTAATCTGGTTGTTCTCTAGTCTAAAATTTCCCGCGGTTTTGGGACTGGTTTGGTTGTCAAATTCATTCCTAAATTATGGGGTAAGTTTGTTTTCAGAGTATAGTTTATATTTGGCTTGTTTTGAGTAGACTTTGGGACTTTAGTGTTCCAACTCTCTTGCATCATAAATCTAGTCAAACAACATTGACATAAAAAAATGATTACCAAAAAAAAAAGCCATTAAAACTCTATTCTGTTGAGGCTGAAGGTTTTGTGCACGGGCTGTGCATTATGCACGGTCGCGCACAAAACATGGTATTGCAACAATAGGTGGTCAAAATGGCCCCTCCCCAGTTTGACGAATGGTTCTTTTCCCATGTTCAACCGTGCATGAACCCCTTCCCCTTCTGTTAAGAAGTAAATTTCTAGTTTAACTTTCTTGATGACAAGTTGGAGCTGTTGGAAACTTACATCTGCCGATAGGACTCAAATTAGCAACAAACAAGCAGATAAAAAAGTGACATATTTGGTACTCTTTTTTGGGGGGGTGCGGGGGTGGAAGGGGTTACCAAACTTTGTCCAATACAAGCACTTGATACTTATTCTGCATTATGTTTTGGCCGAAAGATACCCATTTGTACATTTCTAATCACAGCTAAACCGTACATATGATATAACATGAGCTGGCAATCTTCTCTGAAGGCTCATGCTTTGGACCTCTACGTCCTACGACCATTGACTAGGTAACAGGAAAATCTAGAAAGTGGGTCTCTAGACTCAACTTTCACTTTCATGGAGCCAACAAAGTCATATTTGATAAGGAGGTGCCTCTTTAGTGTCAGCTACCCCATGGTACCTTGGGAGCTTCCATCAGAGTTATTTGACATTAACCCCAAGGGGTTAGCTTAGCTGGAAAAGACCAACACCTCACAATTAAGAGGTGATGAGTTAACTCTCCTTGGGGCCTACCTATCAAAAAAAAAAAAAAAAAAAAGAGTTATTTGAAATTTCTTGGTCTTGCACCTTGATTAAGACATGCTTTTCTCGAGATGGCATTCCAATGTTCTGTAACTAAATCCTCTTGAAAGTCAAGTTTTCGGGGACCATGATCCATTGATTTACTCGTCGCAAGCTGAATAACATTAATGGTTTTCTGTTTCCATGGACCATGATCCATTGATATTACTCATCGCAAGCTGAATCACATAGATGGTTTTCTGATTTAGTTTCTGTATCTTGCACTTCAATACCAGCCAATGCATCGAGAACCCCTTGGAGGGAGTATGGTTAAATTGTTTGCCTTCTTTTGTGTTTGCTTAATACAACAAATTAATTACTTAAGAGAATGTCACTGACTCGGCACAGTTCCAGGCGCATTTGTTCTGGGTTCTGTATTTCAGTAATGTTATCATGAACCTGTAAATTATGTTTCCTCATTTTCCTTTTTACTTAGTACCGACCTTCATTTGTTTTCCTGCTCTACAGAAAGAATCACCGCTTGGGCTGGCAACGCAATCTGCTCATCCAGGTGAGATCTTTATTTTATGATGGATTTTAAAAATTCATATAGCATGATTTCATGAACTTCCATGAGATGTTAAAACAAAGTTGAAACTCAGTTCCAATAATCTGATACAAGTTAATATCTGATGAGAATGATTTGATATATTATATAATTGATTGACTGATCCACTTTTCATATTCTCTTCCTGTATCAGTCGATCCTTTTGTTTGGATTGTCTGAACCAGAATGATCCAGAACAGTGTCATTGCAGCTTTCTCATCCTATGATACTGATCCTTTTTGCATTAAAAAGAGAAAGGACGAGCATTGCATTTTTTCCCCTGTTATCCCATTAACAATGTTAAAACAAAATAGGAGTGGAATTAGCAGGGTGGGTACTCCTGAAGGCACTACGACTGCCACATGCTGCTTAAGAGGCACCTGAAAAATTACAGGCTGTTAAGCCCCAGCCTCCGTTACTCTTTTTAAATTCATTCCAAAATAATTTTTCAATGTGACAAAAGTGAAGCATTTTCTCCCATTCCTCACTCCTCAATATATATATATATATGTATATATATATATATATATATTTTAATGTCAACATCTAGATGGTTGAAAATGCAAAGGTAGAGGCTGTAAATTGAGTTCGGCCCAAAATTTAACTCCTTGTTCCACTCTCTTTTATTTGGTTACATTAGCCTTCAATGTGGCTGGAATGAACCTCCCATCCTGCTAAGCCCTATCAAACTGCAGTCCTGAAACTTTTGCCACATCGAGAGTACCATTTCTGCCACCTTTTATTAACCAAGATTCTCCTTGTTAAACTACTGGAACTGCAACTATATCTGATATCTTGTGAAACACTGCATTTAGTGTTTCTGCATGAATATTTTTAAAACTTTGTCATTTTAAAAGTTTGATCAATCAAGATTTGATGTAAAGAAAAAATGATGTACCATGACAATTGATGGTTGTCCAAATCAACTTGTATGGTTTTTAGATTTCTTTTATGAAAAGAACTCAAAATGTGGCATTTGATTTCCCACAATGTTCTTAATCAAGGTTTTCAATTTTGAAATTTGATATTTTAAAATTTAATTGAATCATTGATTTATTTCCATATCGGATCCATGTAGCCGACCCCATTTAGTTGGGATAAAGTTATTATTGTTGTTATATTGATTTATCACGCCATAAATAAATAGGTTAAATCATTAATCTATGCTCATTTCTTTAACGAGTGACTAGGACAAATATGGATAATTTTTCCATTTATTATTTAATTATCTATTTTATCAATTTCAGCTCGGTTCTCACCTGATGACAAGTTCTCGAGGCAAAGAGTTCTTTTGAAGAAGCGTTTTGGGTTACTGCCAACCCAGAAGCCACCACCAAAATACTAGCATATATCCCAGGCTTTATACTGTTCTTGGCATCTCCCACTTTGTAAGTATCCCAAAAGTTCAGACTTTCACTATCAGTGGTAAAAGTGTTTTTGTTCATTTTATAGCTTGGTAACTTTAATGCAGAAAACCCTCTTTGAGTGTAATGAAGGATATAAAAAGGTATTTAGATGAAACAATGGTTTACTGGACATATTGATGAGGCTACGAATTGAAGAATTTGAAGCTGATATGAATTGTATTTAGATGGAGACCGATAGTTGACTGGACACCTCAATGAGATTTATTATTGAAGAATTTTAGCTCGATCCTTCACTAGCTTCTCAGAAGTTTGCTTTTTCGATGGGCATTACAATATTATGCTGTGTTTGGGTTGTTTTACCTATATAGTTTATCCGAAGGCATACTTTAGCTGAATTGGCATTTCTAGTCTTGTAGCAATGTGACCTCTCACCTCTACGAGGTACATGAAAATGGGAAAAGGGCCTCACATTCTGAAATCCACCCCCTCTCCCCCTCCTTTTGGTGAATGATGCAGATTTTGGTTAATGTGTGAAGTACATGCCCCATTTTGGATTTTTTTTACAGGGTTTCTGTTTGGTTTGTAACCAAAACAGGTTACAAAAGAAATTATAGCCCTACATGTTTTGAGCTGGGAACATGGTTTTGAAACAGCTTTGTGCTTCCCCGGGGGGGGGGGTTGTTTGGGGGAGGAGGCAAGGGTAGGGCATAGGTAGGGGGTTTGGTCGGTGTCGGTGTAACACATTATCTTGGTTAGGTACACCCAAGGGTGTTAATTGGTTCGGTTTTAGTGTATACGGTGCGATTCGATTGGGTTCATATTTATTTGACTGAAACCAAAATAGCACCATTTACTAAATGGTTGCACTTTCTGAAATTACAACGGTTTGGTAAATGGTTTTGATTCCATGGTGTCGATTTCACGGTTTTAAACGGTTTTTATCGTGGTTTATTCCATATGGCTTTTAAACGGTTGTCAATCGGTTGGCTAATTTATTTGTATGCTTGCTAAAACTTGCTTTGATAGGTGTCGGTGCAACACAATATCTTGGTTTAGGTACACCAAACCTAATACCAAAAGCATGAAATACCTTAGCCTGATTTCTGGTAATGTTAGGTACTCCATCTATAATTTTACCTTGGAAGAATGAAGTGAGATATAGATTTTGTCATTATCCTAAATTTTACCCCAAAAAAAATTTTTTTTTTTCAATAATTGTCCCTTTGCGCAATGAGTTGGCAAGAGTGTCGGTACAAGTTTGAGAGTAGCTTCTTTTAGCATAAAGTTTAAGGTTAGGACCGTCTCCAGTCCACAATTGCCAATCTGCACAAGTGGAAGTAGAATGCGTTATGACGCTTAGAAGTTGCAGGCTGTGTTTGGTTAAGTCAATACCTGGAATATTATAAGGAGTGGTTTCCTTTGACAATGAGGTTATGTCCAAAGGAAAGGAAGTGAAATCAAATCAATATTAAGGTGCCCTTAGTTCAAAATCCCTTGGTTCAAAATCAAGAATATGTTTATCCAGGTCCTGCAGATTGGGTCTCTATGTGCAAATAAGGTCTTGACTCTTGAGGCTCACGTATGTGTGGTTTAGTTTGCGTGGAGAGAAGGGAGGTGAATTGTAAACCAAAATTGACTTGAAATCGAAACGGATGGAAATCGTTCACTAATCGATTTTGGTTTTAGAAGTGAAACTGTTTATTAAATGGTTCAATTTTGGTTTTAAGAACAGAAATTATTATTTAAGCCATCAGTTTTGAATCGATTGAAACTGATATGCCATTGAACCAATTATATATAATCAATTACAAAAATCAGTCATGGCATTAGTGGATTTACAGCATGTAAATTATTGTAAACTATTTTTATTTATTAAATCACAATTTGAGCTTAAAAGTGAATTTTTAAACCAGAAAAATAAAAAAAATATTTGTGTATCAAAAAAAAATTCTAACTTCGTGAGATCATAGATCGGCCTATAATGTCTAATATATAAAAAATTTACAAGCATCCAACAAGTATTTATGTACTATTTAAAAAAAAATGGTTTCAGAGAAAGAACTTTACCTTTCTTAGGCTTTGAATGTATAGATCTTCTTGTAGGAGCGTAATAGAACTGAAAGAGTGTGATGATGTGAGTAATTAAATAATAGAAGTAGTGTTTTCCCTTCAAAATAACATCCTTGGACCGAAATCACCGAGATAGCCGAGACAGAGACAAATTTCGATTCTGTCTCAACGAAATGAGATTTATATCACATAGAGAGTACCGTTTCGGCAAGATACCGAAACGGTACCAAAATTTCGACCGAAACTTTGCATAACCCCCATTTCGTATACCATTTCGTTTCGGTCAAAACAAAAAAACACCGAAATTCCAAAAATTCGTGGGGATTTCGAACCATGCTTCCAGGTCCTTGTATATTCCCTCTCCTCTTTTTTCTTCTCTTTCCAATAAAGTTGATAGCTATTTAAAAAAAAAAGTGAGAGAAAGGAAGAGAGCTCGTGGAATTGCACTCTTACCCACTCACATTTTGGAAGGTTTTAGTAGGTTCTTGAGATATTTGAAGGATCTGTTGATGGCAGTTACATGGATCGATTGACATAAACTACAAAGGATGTTGGTGTCTATGATAGGAATGATTGAAAACACAAAGTCAATTAAACAGGTTATAACTGATTGATTTCTACAGCCAAAGCATAAAAGTTGTAAAGGTGAGTGTTGATATGAGGAGATCCTGAGAAGACCAACCAGAGTTTTAATCCACCTTCAACACCATGGGTTGACACAGCCTAACACAATTGCTGCTAAATTCTCAACATTTTACCATACAAGCTTATGAAAACTGTACATAACAGCCCCCTTTATATCAACAATGACTATTACAGACTCCTAAATTCGGACGGGAAAAAGATAAAAGACCTGGTTATCCAGACCTCTTAAATAATTTAAAGGCTAAATTTCCCAACATTGGAAGATTTGTAACCAAATGGTTCATTAGAACACCTCATGTGCATGAGTCTAAAATTATCATCTCAACATTGCAAACAGTGAGATATACTCTGTTATCTCATTGGCCTAAAAGGTGACGCATGGCCTTGAGTGAGTATAAGCCTTATGAGCATGGTATGAGAACCATCATAGGAATAACATAATTTAGGACAGATGTTTACAGTTGCACAGAAATTGTTATTTGAGAAAGATCTTTATCAAACTCATCCAAAATACTTCTCACGATCATCAGAATGGTGAAGTAGGTGGGTCGGCCAATATATTAGAAGGTGGTAAAATCTAAGTAGACTACGATTGTGGTGCCTGAACTCAAAGTCTCTGCATTCTTAGAATTTATATCAATATTTAATCACATATAATGATCTTAGAAGGTTCTCTATTTGCCAGAGATGGATTGCAGTAATCAATATGCCTCCCTCTCCAACTTTATGAAGTGACTAAATAAATATACAACTTAAATGTTACAAGAAATTTTGTTCTTACATGTGCCTTTCCAAAATCAGAACTCTAGAAAATAGAAAGGCAAAGAACCCTTTATAACCCCTACAGAGAACCTGCAAAATTTTGACATCAATTTGTCAAATAAATGAAACATGGACATCATCAAATATGCACCAACTCTTGATGCCATTTTCATAACCAATTGCTTCAACCTGGTAAACAGATTTCTCCCCACAAGCTTAGAAGAGCCCCGTATAAGCTTAGAAGAGCCCCAGCATCACACATCTGCATCCATTTTCTCCACTCATCTGCTTTTCTTTCTCCAACTGCAATACACCTCCAGAACCTCATCGAGATTCTAAATGAGGAAACCTTTCAAGGATGAAGATTAGGCTGGGCTAATGGATTGGGTGGTACTGTGCTGATATTCTCTTGGGGGGTAGCTTCCGCAAGATGTAGAGGACAAGTGCTGATGGCAGGACCTCAGCCAGCTGTTTTGGCAACAAAATTATCAGAGAATCTAAGAAAAGCATAGATGCTGAAGAATTGAAATTTGGGGTAAATAAATCATTGCCTTAATTCATTACCATGTAATAGATGAAGTTCAAGACTGGATGATACAACACGTCGAGGGATGCATATGAGTCAAAAGCAGATAATGCGTCCTGCAATTCATGAATCCTGAGTTAATACCAGTGTTGGTGCATGAATCCAACTCCTTGCAGCCTAAGAAAATATTTCCAGTGCAAGTTAAAGAAAATGCACTGAATGCAAATGAAGAATTATAATGAGGTTTACAATCAAGTAGGTGGCTATATTGAGCAACTTTAGGGAAATAAGAGAAAGCTGATGCACAAAAGATAACTTGGATCATTCAAAGGCATAAGTTGTATCTACATGCTTCATATTTGCCTGGATTTTTCACGCCCAAAAATATAGGCATCCCTGCCTCCCCACATCAATCCCCGAGTTTCTTATCCATACCCATTGATCACAAAGTGGGAGCAAGTTAAAATAGAAAAAACTCACAGTGGGTTTAGAGTTAATCAAGCTAGAACTGATGACTTCCAGCACATCAAGGTGCCACTCTTGACTTTATACTGAGTTATACCCCTTCCCATCCCCCATCGAGAAATATAACTGACTAATCCCAATGCAAAGGGTGAGGAACTCAAACATCACTATTCCTGACCAACTTGGAGTCGGGCCTTCTTTTCACACAATTACAGCTATGAAAACGCATACACCAAAGAGTCGTGCGAGTAGAACTGGTTAAAACAGCAGAATCCCTAGTGTTGATATGCCATTTTTCAAAGCCAATAATGACTTCTTAAACATAACCAGGTCAGCACCGCTATGAGATAACTGATTTTATCATACAAGACATGGTACAGAGTACAGACTCTGAAGTTGCCTCTCTGGGTAGCAAAGCAGAAATTATAATTATTCTAACAAAGGGTGGTGGCCTCATGCTTTCTTGTTGAGAGTTATGAACTACAAATGCAAATATTTCTCCTCTCACAAGTGCTACCAGATCCCTCAACTATTCTAACAAAGGGTGGTGGCCTCATGCTTTCTTGTTGAGAGTTATGAACTACAAATGCAAATATTTCTCCTCTCACAAGTGCTACCAGATCCCTCAACTAATTTACAGAAGTGCTCCAAGTATTTTTCATAACCATAGTTGTCAAGGGCCTAAAGGTGTCGCCTAGACGCCATGACAACTATGTTCATAATAAATTAAAACAATCCCCTTTCCATGTGTGCTAAGTATTGATTAAAAGTTAAAGAAGACCTCCGCAAAGCTCAAACAGGTACCAAAGCTACTGATCGTTTCCTATTTTCCCCCCAATTTAAGGGTTCACAACAAAAGGCAAAACATTGGTCCCAGTGGTGCATAGGCTGGTCCACTAGGTACACCTTTTCTATAGCCTCATGCACTAGGTACACCTTTTCAGTTGTCTGTGTACTAGTACCTAGTGCACGAGGCTCCTGCCACTGCAGGGTTTGGGGAGGGTCATAATGTATGCAGCCTTACCCCCGCTTTGCTGAGAGGCTGTTTCTCATGGTGGACCAGCCTACGAACAACCCAATTGGTCCCTTTAAATGAAAAACTCAGATCAATTCTCATAGACCTGACAATCTACAACATTTGTTGCAGTTAAGTAGTCGCACACAGACAACGGAAATACATTGACACCACAAAGCAACTTCAGCCAATACCATGACAGAGCATAACTTTAGTCATTTCTGACATTCATTCCTGTGAATGATGTTATTGCATGCAGTTTCATCCATGATAGGATTTGGAATTTGATATGCCTTGCTGTGATGAACTGAGGGGTAATGATCTCAACCCTTTTAAGCTTAGCCAAAATCCCACAGTTGCAGGTTTGAATTTATGATCACACAAGTGACAAGGCTACATCATAATCCCTAGGTTTACAATTGCCTGACTGAAAATTCTTCTTCTTTTCTTTCATTTTTGAAAAATTTAAGGTTTTGTTTTATTTTTAGCCAAGAAAACTCGAACTGAGATAGAAAAGAAAGATAAATCTCTCCCCCAAGGACAGATCAGATAATTTAGATTGTCTTATCAGCTTTTCCCCCTTCTGATCTCCTAAAGTGACTCATTAAAAGGTGATTCCAGGAAGCTTGTATTTTGTGCCATCAGATGCATGACATAGGGGGCACTTTGAGACTGAGCACTTCTGTAAGGTCCTGTGATCCTGAAGGAAGTTTTGTTGCAGAAGCAACTAGGCTGTTTCTTTTCAAGCATCATAAGTAGGTTTTTTGCAAAGTATTTAACAAATAAGAGACCCTGAAACCACATACTCACCACAAAGCATCTGATAATAAAGCAGGTGAAACATATTGCAGTAACTGATCCAACCTGCAATAACATACACATACACACACCCAACATTAGAGGCTTAAAATAACAGAAGTTAATCCAAAATAAATTGAGAATTTACTCAAATAGGAAGCAAAGGGAATGTGAACTTTACTGGTAACCATCACCTGCCTGATTAAAGGAATAACATGGATGCAAACACTTAGATTGACTTAGCTAGACCCCATATGTGACAGACAAGGTTGGACACAAATGCATATCTTATTTTTCTTTTAAAATATGCATTTAAATCATATTAACTTAATATTTCCATTGTTCTTCTGCAGGCATTCTCTATACAGTTTATATTGTGCATTCCACTATAATTATTTTTCACTTTTCCATAAGATGCCAAAGGAAGCATGCATGAGATCATTTCTGTTCAAAATTTCTGCAGTACAAACATATTATTTCCAGGACAGTACTCTAAAATCCTCCACTGCTGTAGGTGCACCTCATTCTCTTCTGAAATGTTCCTTGTATTGCTTTACGGCACACTAAGTGCAAAATATGCCAAGTTCCAATTCTTGTTTGAAAATAATGTAACTCATACAACTTAACTCAGCCTTATCCCAACCAAATGGGATTGGCTACATGGATCCTTTTTCTCCATTCAGCTCTATTCAAACTTCAAATCCATACTCGTTACTAGTCATGTCTTTCCTCACCACTTCTGTTCCAAAATACAAAACCAATTCCATGTTCAGTGACTATACTACTACTTCACATTAGCCCTCTAGGGGAAACAAAAATCTGACTTCACAAGGAACAAAAATAAAAATGATAAATTATTTCTCTGGCCTCTTATTCTCTTCATTACAAGTTGAGAGGCCCAATTAGCCTTCTGTTATCCCTGCGGTTCCTGTTCCATGGAAACAAATTGAAGCTGGCCAGATTCAGTCAAGTCATACTCCAATGTTCAACATCGATCATTAATGCCATTAAGAATTTCTAGGATAATACTGGTAAGATACATGATTTGCTGGTTAAACCCACTGCAAAATCAGAAATTTATCCTATTTACTACATAGTGGTATAACAGTATTAGCTCTCATATGCTAACCCCGCAGATCATTTCCCCAACAATGTGGATTTAGTTTCCTTTTTATATTAAAATTTTGATAGAATTTCATTTCTCAATTGCTTAAATTGTAAAGGTGTTATTTGCTAACCCAATATTTTCCTCAATCTAATGAAATAAAAGCAAAATAAATAAAATTTTCTGAAACATTTACCCTGTGCCAAGATTTGTGACCACTATGATAGCATCAATGCTATCACATCAGATGGTTGAACCGATAAGTTAAAAGCACGCACCTCATGGAGCTTCTTTCTTCGCCCTTTAGATTCAATAGGGAAGTGCCTCAGCATGAAAAATAGTCTACAAGTAGAACAAAGTATATGTAGTTATGTACATAACTCCAGTAGATCCAAAAGCATTTACCATAAACAGAGCATACACTTGACACGAATCTGGATTAATTGCGGATGCTATAAAATTGAGAAGACTCACCTCCCTCCATACAAAAGGAAACCGAGTGCTGCAGCAAATGATACAACTGGAAAGAAAATGAACAAAAACTTGCACATCAACAAGTGAAGATATTACATAAAAATATTAAGGGAAGAGTCTGAAGTACCACCATGAGATCCCTTAGACTGTAAAAAGATAAAGCTATAGTTCCAATGACAAACCTGCAATAAATATCTTTCCAATGGCTTCCACAACACTGTTGTCATTTATCCACAGGTATATCCAAAGACAAACCTGATCAAATTATCTAAGTTAGACCATACAGGATGGATATCAAACAATAGAGGCATTAGAATACCTAAAGCACTAATCAAGGTTCAACTACTGAATATATGTAACTGAATAATTCCCTTGAAGATATAAATTTGTATAAACCACATGGTTGTGCAACTAGCACAGCATGCAAAAAGCAATAACAAATAGCAACCAAATCAGAGATGTTAGAAGGTGCCAGGTATCTGAGAAGGCCTTTGGCTTGTTGCAGCCAAGACCCAGGGTCGAGTCCCACCTTCACTCTCCCCTCTCTTATCCCCCCCCCCCCCCTTACCCCAATACAAAAGTGAATGTAATCACCACCCTATAAGATGAAAGAGCAGAGACATTAGACTACATGCAGTGAAGCTTATGTAGCAAAGTAAAACAAGGACGTGCAAATGCAAGAAGGTGCTCAATTGGATGAAAAGGAGTAGAGGCCAGAAGAAGGTAATTGCAGGAGACAAAAGCATACCTGTATAAAGTATATTCCGCCATTAACTGAAATGTATACAATCCTGAGCTTATCTGTTTGAAGGTTTCTTGCCTGTCAATGAAAAGGAATGAAGGTCAGAATTTTCAATGTTCATATATAGTTCAATCAAATTTAAAATATATAAATATATATATATATATTCAAAGAATTTAGGTGTTTGTACATAATATCCTTTTAATATTACATGTGGTATACCATGGGCTATGCCACTATGGAACTATAACCGTGATAGTTTGAAAATAAGTGCTCTATACATGCACGATAGAAGGTGACCTTATGTAGGAAGATTCTTAAACCACCAATAGAAGGTTTTATTTCTTATCTTATGGTTCCCATATTTACTGGAGCCTATTGCAAAAACTTTGAAGTTCCCAAAAACATTCATGGTTTTTACAGGTTTCCATGGATTTCCATTACCTTCCATGATATACTTCCACACCAATGGAAGAGCAAAATCCACAGTGAACCAACTTCCAACCTTAGGTGAGAGAATTGATCCCATTATGATTACAAAAGGCTATCAGACCAAATGCAAATAAGAAAATTAATATTACCACTTGCCTGATGATATATCTCTGCCCAAAATAGGACAAGTAGGGTGTAGGTTGAGAAAAATAGCAGTCCAGGAAGATCCACCAGCACAAAAATTAAGACCTGATCCAAGAAACAGCCATCCCTCATCAATACAACGGGTTGGGACTATAAATGCTACTTAACACAAAACAACCTATATTCTCCATTAAGCCATTACAAATTCACCATCTGCAATAATGAGATCAACAAACAGTAGGAATTTCCTAGCCAGTTCGTTGAATGGTTGAAGCATATGTTAATTGTTTCACATAAGTTCCACTTGATTGGAAAAACCTGGTCACTGGCCATAATTAATATGAAGGAAACAACACCACCACATTATTAAACTATCTGTGGTTTCCAAAGGAACTTGATGGCAAAAAATCATCTGAATCATGGATACATAATGTTTTGACCAAGGAACACTTCCTCTACAGAACACATTTGACCTTGTAGACACATCATGCTCAAATTGCACTTTTCATTCAACATATCTGAAATATATGACCATGTATATGTATCATGCTTTCATTCTCAATACGATCACTTCAAAAGGTGTTGTTTCAAATTTGACTTTCAATAATGAGCCACTTTAATCAAACATTTTAAGAATAACAAATTAACAGATGAAAAGACTAGAACGTAGAAACATATGTCGCATTGGTATGGGTGCAGGAGTCAGAATCTAACAAGGACACTCAGAAAAGCCTTAACAAAATAAAAATAGAATTCAAGGACTCAATAAGTACATTTAATTTAGACTTTAAATATTTTAAAGTTTGGTTCACATCATATATTGATACAAACAATTCTACAATCTCTATGGGAGAGATCAAATTGTTTACATATATGTATGTCTAACTAAGTTGAATTTATATTAGTCATAGAAATCTAGGTGTCCATGCTGTACCTGTGGGAATCTTTTCCACAAGTGCAAAATGCATAAATACAGCTACTATTTAGAAGTGACCAGGCAACATAGGTAAAAACAAAGGAAGCATTCTGATTGATCTCTTTTTTCCAATAGATGTATTCTGATAAATCTTTGACCGTTCCAATAGAGAGCTCTGTATTCTGTCCCAATGAGAATCCTTCAATCCTACTAAGATTAGAATAAAATGATTTAGGTACTCTCTCTGCAACATGAAGCTCCGGTCCAAGATTTTCTTCAACTATAAAAAGCAGCTTCTCTTGGATTATATGAAACTGGTTAAAATCCTTGATCTTAAAACTGATTTATCACATGAATTTGTCATTTATTAGTATTTTTCACCCTCTACCTTTATCATTTATTACTATCTACATACATAACTAATATCATTTCCTAGATATTATTATGGGGGCAATGTTTCTAGATGAGCATCTCTCGTGGATTACCTCTTGACAACATCATTACTTGTTTTTTGTCTACCACATGGCAGTTTAGTTAGTGCTCAGTGTGAACAGGTTGTCTGCATCATACTTGACTCATTTGTTTAGTTTCAGCATTCCAGGGAAAAGGTTCAGTACATGGTGGGTGATCAGAATTTGGAAGATGGCTGAGCCACATGATCCCCTATCGATCCAATGGTTAGAATTCCACACCAGCCGTTCCCCAGGTCGATGGTTGATAATACAAGATGTTCTGTGGCTTCGGCCATATGTTGAGAAAGCCACAGCATTTAAAATATAGCCAATTCTAGGTGTGCTCCATCTATGTTGAATTTCCACATCAGCCATCACATGGCCACCAAGCTTCCCTTCAAATTACTATTTTTGTCACTCAGCATCTTCCAATCAACTGTTCACTTTGGTAACCAAAACAATTAACTACATAAGTTGCTTATTTCATGATCCCTTTCATCATATCAAATTTCATTTATTAATAGAAATATTATACTTGTAATAGTCAACTTAATTCCAAAATGAGCCTGACTTTCTGTAGGCCACTACTACTCAAACTGCAGTCGTATCATGTCTGAAATTTGATGCCATGTTGATGCATACAATCTAATCCTTTATTTTGATTTAAGGTAACATTATTGAG
Source organism: Macadamia integrifolia (assembly GCF_013358625.1). Taxonomy (NCBI): domain Eukaryota; kingdom Viridiplantae; phylum Streptophyta; class Magnoliopsida; order Proteales; family Proteaceae; genus Macadamia; species Macadamia integrifolia. The sequence continues at coordinate 25,403,908 of NC_056569.1, read as the reverse complement.
ATAAGCATATTTTTTCTGGTCTTTCTTTGGGTTTTGGCCTTCCTAAAGTATTTCAGTGCATGTAGTCTCGAATTTTGATTCCTCTGGTGATTTTCACTCTTCTTCCTCCTACAGGAGTAGGAGCATCAATGATCAG
>NC_056569.1:25380135-25402585 GCF_013358625.1 Macadamia integrifolia | reverse complement strand
AGCAGAGCTCAGAATCCGAGAAAAAAGCGAGCTCCACCAACAGAGATCAGAGAAGAAGAAGAAGAAGAAGAAGAAGAAGAAGAAGAAAGAGGAGGAGATACTCATCAGTCATCAGCTTACCAGATAGTCTAACAGAGAGCCGTAATTCACTTCTCCGTCCGCACCTCCCCCACCCCCAACCACCACCGAAGCTTCCAAAACGTTAGGGTCCGCTTTTGTGAGGCTGTGACTGACTCTGTGTTAGAGAGAGAGAGAGGGAGATAGGAGGTTCTTGGCTTAAGAGGTTAAGAGAGAGAGAGAGTTGAAACTGAAAAACAATGAAGACAGAAAGGTGAAGAAGGGTGGTTGGCGCGAAACTGAGTAAAAGCGAATAAACACAATTCGCTGATTCATACTCCAGATGTTTAATTCGTAATATTGAAATGTAAAGGCAGGTTCTATCAAATTATGACCTTAGTTATAATCGATATTACAAATATGTCACTGTTCGTTTTCACTTGGAGTGGACTTTCTCTCCAGTGGTCCAATGTCAAACTCGAAACTCAACCCAGTTAACTGCTCAGAATTATTACGAAATTGAAAAAAAAAAAAAAAAAAAAAAAAACTTGTTGAACCGGTATTAGAAGCCAAGGTGACGTGATCTGAGATCGATTGAGTGAATCACTTTCCCAGATGACTTGGGCGGCATGTACTCTACCCTATAATCCCTATTAGGAAGAAGGAAGACGATGGTAATGGTTTTGGCATTACATTCCCCCACTCATGGTCATGGATGTAGACATTTTTTTTTTTTATAGTAATTCTCATGGATGTAAACATGCAGTTCACGTTATTGGAATTGGTATCCGTCATCATCGATACCAATATTAATATCGAGGTGTATTGACTATATCAGGCTTTATCAATCTGATATAAGATCAAAATTCTTTTTTTTTTTCATCAAATTCACCGATCTATATCAATCAAGTATCAATATTGATCATGGAGGATATCAATATAAATCGATCGGTTTGGCCAATTTGATATTGATACCTAAAACTGTGTTCTCACTTCCTATTGATGAAGTGAAAACTACCTCTATTTAATGCAATCCAAGCCATAAGAGTAGAGTGGAGATTCATCTTCATCACTTCGCCATGGGTTTAGAGAAAGTTGATCCAATGATTTTTTTCACCTATAAAGGTTTTATTCAGATAGAGAAAATTTTCCAAAATTTTTCATCGCCAAGAATGAAGAGAGAATGAATCTCTTCATCTACCATGATGTGACCTTATGATTGAATTTTTGGCCAGTTGAGTTTCATCATTAAGTCTCACTTTTTATCATTTCAACAACCAATCCAAAGGTTGCTTAAGATGTTTTATTTTAAATTCATTGTAAGTGAAAGAAAAATCGGTTTCATTGTCATTTTATCTTCATTTTAGGAGAGAGAATGCTAACTTGTTGTGTACCCCTTGGGGGCCAATGAGAATATGCATTAAATCATTCGACATAAGGGTGGGATGATCATGTGTTTTATGTGGTCTTAGAACTACTCTACAAGAAAAAAAAGTTTGGTGGCCTTGAGATTTAGATGACAACCCTTTCCCAAAACGGATATTCAAGCATAATAAGAAAAGGGAAAAAAAATGTGTATCGCTCTCACTTTCTTTCCTCCCTTGACTAAGTGGGTCCTCCCTGTATACAAATAGTGAGGTGCAATGGCTTTGACATGGAAGCATAGTTTAAAAATTGGATCGGATCCATCAGGGTCCCCAAATTGGATTGGTATCAGTGGAGGGTCAAGATTTTTCTTTGATCTCAATCGATTCAATGCCAACCATTGGTAAAGTATAAGGATAAAAAGGATAAATCCATTTTATCTAAGTATGATCCTAATCGATACAGTATCAATTGAGATCGATCCAATTCAAGTGCAATATGTATTTATTATTATTTTTTTAATAATAAATATATGATATTTGTTCAACTAATCTATATCAATCAAGTATCGCTATCAATCATATTAGTTACCAAAAAAAATATCAATCAGCAGATCCAATGTCAATACATCTCAATCAACTGATTAGAAAGAGAGAACCTTGGTTCACTTAAGAAGGATAAGAAAGATTAAATTCCAAAGTTATGTAAAAAAAAAAATCCAAATATTTTATTTTTTGGATTTGTCATCTTCTTATCATCTAAGTGAACCTAAGTGTGTCGAAGGACTCATCCCTAGTAGAAGTGTAGAACCTTAACAGAAAAATGTCTTAATGAATTTTACTTTGTTGATTTAGTATGTCGTCTTCAATAACCAAAATTGTGTGAGAGAGCAGATGAAATTATTATTATTGTTATTATTATCAATTCATCACCATCATTATTATTTATTAAAACTCATTCTCATGACCTTGGTTTGGAAAATAGTCTGTCATTTTGAGCCATATAAATTGGTTTTGGTCAATCAATCATTGGATTAGTTGTATACTTTATGAATCAACCACACGTCACAAATGAAACTCAAATTCAGTCAAAATGCCCTCGTCCTCCCATGTATATCCATGCATTTTAATATTGTTCAGTCATCTATTTATGTCCATGCACCTTCCCATATCTCTAAAATTTCAATGCTTTCTTGTCATTTGATGAACTCTATTTTACATAGGGAAAATTTCTTGTACCACCCATAAAAATCCCTATAACTTGGAGTGACCCCTAAACTTTGGAACAGACTCAGGTTCACAGGGCCAAACTTTCATCAGAGTCACAAGTAAACATGACAATGTCTTTGATCATACTTAAAAATGCATACTAGACAAGGAACAGAGTAAATTTTCGTGAAAAATGTAAGGATTAGTGTGTCTCCTCCCATCTCCTTAGTCACCATCATCAAGGCTTCAACTGTACATCCATTCTCTAAAGGTTGATTGCATTTGAAAAGTTGAAAGCGACATATTATTACGGGTATACTTCACATATCCTTAGATTTTCTTTGTTATTCACTCATTCGGAGATTTTAAACTTGGGATCGAGATCAAATTGGAATCCAAATCAGCAGGAATCAGTCCCAAAAAATTCCTAGAATTGGCTCCTTCAATATGAAAACCCAGTGATTTGGTCTAAAAAACCTTAGAATTGATCACTCTAAAACATTCAAAATCAGGATCGATCACAGTCAATTCATATTTATGTCAGCGGATTTGACCGAATCAATTTTGATTTTTAAATACCGCTCAACACATGTCTCACTCAAATTCACCCTTGACAAGCTAGAGTTTATGCTGCTGTATAAACCAATGCCATGCCTTAAACTGCCATGTTGGATCGCTGTATAAAATTAAAAGGAGAGGGTTCCTTACAATGCTTGAGTACTAATTCGGGCATATGAGAAGCCCGAGTTACGAATCATAAATAAGAGATTTTGGAGGAAAGAGAGAATATGGAGCCCTCACTTTTTTCTAAGAGGGCACGTGAAAACAATAAGCAAATAAATGGCGTGTGGATTTTTTTTGTCTAAAATTAAAATATGAACCATAATGAAATAACCTTATCTCTAATTATTTTATGGCAGTGTGGGTGAGGATTAAACAAGCCCATTCCATTGAAGATTGAACTGCTACAAAAAATTAAAATATGAACCAGTAACATCCAATAACCTTATCACTTATTTTATGGGAGTGCGGGCTCGGCCCACCATCACCCAGATAGAAGATGGATCAGGTTTTTGTATGATTTTGATCCTTTTAGTTGGATTTCATGCGTGTGGATCAGAATTATACGAGAATTATTTTTTTTCAAGAGAACCTGATCCACACTGGAAGTAAACAACACAACCTCTTATAACCCCATGTCTCTGTTGGTGTACGATGTCTTTTATTCTGTCATAGTTTAATCCAGGGAGTACTGGTGCATGCGTCTCGACAGGCAGAACGGCTGGTAGTTTTGTATTTTCCGAATTAAGGTTTTTCGTTATATATTTGTAACGAGGGTTTCTTTTTCTGTAATGCAAGTAATACTGAGAGGTGTGAGAACAAACATTGTAACCCTATTCTCCATTGATTGTGAAACAAGATCTCATCTTACTGAGGACGTAGGCAATCTTGCCGAACCTCGTAAATTTGTGTGCATTGCTTGTTCTTATTTTTTCATTATCTTCTACATCGTTTTAGGGTTGCGTCTCTACAGTCTCACTAAAGTAGGGCATAAATTTTGTGGATAGTTGGATCCAAGGTCATCACCCATGAAGTTTCAACGCAATCTGAGTTTGCCAATGATAATACAAGGTAAAAAAAAAAAAACACTCTAATCAATTTAATCGGTTTCAATTAAGTTCCCAAATCAAAATCGATTCTAATCAATTTTGAGTATTAGTTTTGATTAAACCATTTATTACCGGTTTGGTTTTTGCTTCTTGTTAGTTTTTGGTTATACGATCCTTAAATAATTTTATTCAGTTCCTAATCGGATTAGTGGTATCATTTTTATTCAATTTGCAGTCAGTTGTATTCGGTTTAAAACAGTCAGATTTATAAATTGAAAACCAATACCATATCTTTTATATATATATATATATATATATATATCAAATAGAATAAGGATTGACTGGTGGGTAAGTACAAGACAATCAGATGTCAAGAAGCATAAAGTAAGCAAATCACAAAAATATAATAATGATTTTGGCATTACACACTTTCACTTCAGTTAAGTTTTTCAATTTATTTCTTTGGGGATCTCCTTGATCACTGTATATTTATTTCTTCTTCACTTTCGTCATAAAGTTTTATCTTCTTCACCTTCGTCAGACAGTGTATTAGTTTTTAATTGACAAATCACTCCAATTTGAGGATTTTAGGTTTGAAGATGTAATAGGAATAAAATAATCTTTTTCATTTCAAAACTAACACCGTCACGTCATCCTCTAGGGGGGAAAATGTAAAACTTCAAAATCCAGGGTGATATGTGTGATGGACCAAAATACAAGGGAGGGCAAAATAAATTCTCTTATTATTATTATTATTATTATTGTTATTTTTTTTTTATTAAAACTCATTCTTATGGCCTCATTTTGGAGGTTGGAAAAAATGGTCCACCATCATTAGTTGTATACTTTATGAATTAGACACATGTCACAAATAATTCAATAAAAATGCCCTCATCCTTCCATGTATATCCATGTGTCCTTATACTTTTCAGTCATCTTTGTATGCCCATGCAACTTACCTTATCTCTAAATTTTTTTTTTTTCATGAACTCTACATTGTTCTTGACAAATTTGTGGAGAAACTAGGAGTCTACCCGTTTACAAAATCTGGATTTATAACCAATTTTACCAACCCTCTTATTTATAGATTTACATTCATTTTTTCTCTTCTAAAATTCCCAAAGTGGGACTAAAAAAATGAATATATTTCTCAGTCCTTCCTCCTCCTCCTTTGGAGTAAATTTTTTTCTTTTTCCACATTGAAATTAATTTCTTTTTTCTTTTTTTACATTGAAATTTTAAGAGAAGAAATAAAAAATATGATGCCTTTAAGTAGTCAAACATCCCAAGCTACTTTGCATTGTTTCCAATGTGATGCCTATATTTATAGGAGTGGACCTGGCTTCGCTTGGCTTAACCCTAGACCTCATACCAAGCCTGGCCCTACCCGTTGAGGGCGGGCCAGGCTTGGCCATAGCCTGAACCAAAGAAAACTCAAAGATGTGGAAGCGATTTCATTTCTGGAACGACTCATTGATCAAATCCAGGATCAACCACACCTTAAAAATGATGATAAATAAATCTACAACTTAAGTATCATTAGAAATCCATGATAAAGCTATTTCCCAGAATATAATATCTTGAAACAAGATAGAGACTATATATGCTTAGCTCATAATTTAGTAAATAGAACTCTTGACACCATCTCCCAAACCTCCCCACAAGCTTTAGACAAACGCTGTATATGTAAAATACAGAGAACTGGCATGGCTCAACATTAACACAGGCATCCATTTTCTCTGCTTATTTGTTCTTCTTTTTCCAACCGAAATACACCAACGAGATTCTAAATGAGGAAACCTTTCAAGGATGACAATTAGACGGCTGGGTTAACAGATTGGTCGGTACTGTGCTATACTTTCTTGGGAGGCAGCTTCCGCAAGGTGTAGAGGACAATTGCTGATGGCAGGATCTCAGCCAGCTGTTTTGGCAATAAAATTCTCAGAGAATCCAAGAAAGACATGGATGCTGCTGTTAAAGAATTGAGATTTGAAGTAAGTATATAATCGACAATACATTACCATGTAATAGATGTAGTTCCAGAGTGGATGATCCAACATGTCAAGAGATGTGTATGAGTCAAAAGCAGATAATGCGTCCTGCAATTCATTAACACCGTGTCAATACCAGTGTTGGTGCATGAATCCAATTCCTTGCAGCCTAACAAAATATTTCCAGTACAAGGATAAGAAAATACATTGAATGCAAATCGAAGAATTGTATTGAGGTTTATATTCAAATAGGTGGATATATTGAGCAACTTCAGGGAAATAAGAGAAAACTGATGCACAAGACTTGGATCATTCACATAACTTATGTGCTTCTTCATATTTGCCTTGAGTTCGTTCCCAGAAATATAGCCATCCCTGCCTTTCAACGTCAATCCCACGAGTTTCTTATCCATTCTCATTCGATCACGGAGGGGGGACAAGTCAAATAGAAAAACTTACATTGGGTATAGGGATAATCAGGCTCAAACTGATGACTTCCACCAAGTCAAGGTGACACTCCACCGCTGAGTTATACATCTTCCCTATCCCCATTGAGAAATAGAACTGACTAATTCTAAAAGGATTGAAAAATTCAACGCCACCATTTGCAACTTGAAGCCAGGCCTTCTTTTCACACTATTAGAGATACGAAAAATGCATACACAAACAATTGTCCAAGTAGAGTTTGGTAAAACAGCTGAACCCCTAGTGTTTTCAAAGCCAATAATGACTTCCTCTACTTAACCAGGTCAGCACCACTATAAGATAACTGATATTGTCATATAAGGCCTCATGGTACAAACTGAAGTAGGGCTCTCTGAGTAAGGAAGCAGAAACTATATTATTCTAACCCAGGGTAGTGGCCTCATGCTTTCTTGTTGAGAGTTATGAACCATAAATGCACATATTCCTCCTCACATAAGTCCCTCAACTAATTTACATGCCTGCTCCAAGTATTGTTCATAATCATAGTTGTTAAGGCGTCGCCCAAGTGCCAGGTGGCTTGGTTGCCTAGGTGCCTAGTTGGTGTCGCCTTGCGTCCATAGCCCCACACTTACTCCAATACCTAGGGTCACCTAGATGACAACTATGTTCATAACAAATGAGAACATTCCCCTTTCCATGTGTGCTCAAGTATTTGACTAAAAGGTAAACCCGACCTTTTAAGAACTAACTCACCAAATTATATAAGCTAGTCTTTTCTGACATTCATTTATGTGAATGATGATATGGCATGCAGTTTCATCCATGTTGGGATTTGGAATCTGATGTATCTCGGGTCTCACTGCCAGGTCAAAAGTAACTGACTGTGATGAACTGAGGAGTAATGATCTTGACTCGTTTAAGCTTAGCAAAATCCCAAAGTTACGGGATCTAATTTATTACCACATAAGTGACAAGGCTATGTCATAATCCTTTCTAATTTATTACCACATAAGTGACAAGGCTATGTCATAATCCCAAGGTTTACAATGGTCTGACTGAAAATTCTTCCTCTTTTCTTTTATTTCTTTCACTTGGAAAAAAAAAACTCTTTTAAGTTTTTGTTTCATTTTTAGCCAAGAAAACTAGAACTTAGAGAGAAAAGAAAGATAAATCTATCCCCCCCCCAAAAAAAAGGATAAGATAATTTTGATTGTCTTATCAGCCTTTCACCCTCCCTATCTCCCAGACATGACTCATTAGAAGGTTATTCCAGGAAGCTTGTATTTGTGCCATTAGATGCATGACATAGGCACTGTGAGACTGAGCCCTTCTGCAAGATCCTATGATCCTGAATGAAAGTTTGTTGCACAAGTAAATAGGCTATTTCTTTTCAAGCATAATAAGTAGGTTTTCAGCAAAGTATTTAACAAATATTAGTCCCTGAAACAATTTACTCACCACAAAGCATCTGATAAGAAAGCAGGTGAAACATGTTGCAGTAACTGATGCAACCTGCAATAACACATTAGAGCCTCAGTTAGTCTAAAATAAATTGAGAATTTACTTAAATAGAAGCAAAGGAAATGCAAACTTTACTGGTCAAGCCACACCTATTTGTGAACTTTATCACTCAAGCCACACCTACCATAGACTTTTACAATCATGACACATATCTTAACAAAATCATATTAACTTAATATTTTCATTCTTCTCCTGCAGGTGTTCGCTATACAGTTTATAAAGTGCATTCACTATATAATTGTATTTCACTTTTCCATAAGATGCCAAAGGATGCATGCATGAGATCATTTCTGTTGAAATTTCTGCAGTACAAATTTATTCTTTCCCAGCACAGTACTCGAAAATCCTCCACTTTCCTATGCTGCGCCTTATTCTCTTCCGATGTGGCCATTATATTGCTTGCAGCACAACTAAGTGCAAAATATGAGGACAAGTTATAATTCTTGTTTGAAAATAATGTGACCATACAACTTAACTAAGCATTATTCCAATTAAATGAGGTCCGCTACATGGATCCATTTTCTCCATTCAGCTCTATTCAAACATCAGAGCCATACTTGCTACTAGTCATGTCTTTCCTCACCGCTTTCAGTTCCAAAATGCAAAACCAATTCCAAGTTCAGTGACGATAGCACTACTACACAGTAGCCCTCGAGGGGGAACAAATATATGACCAAAAATTAAAATGATCAATTTCTCTGGCATCTGCAAAAGTGAATTATTTCATTCAGTACTACTCCTCTTATCCTCTTCGTTAAAAGTTTAGGCACAATTAGCTTTCTGTTATCCCTAAGGTTCCTGTTCCATGCACCCAAGAAGCTGGCTAGATTCAGTTTAGTCTTATTCTAGATGTTGAACATTGATCATGACTGCCATTAAGAATTTCTAGGATAATATTGGTAAGATACATGATTTGCTGATTCAACCCATTGCAAAATCAGAAATTTATCCAATGAACCACATAGTGGTATAACTAGTTCTCATAAGCTAACTCAGCAGATCATTTCCCTAACAATGCGGATTTAGTTTCCTTTATATCTTAAAATTGGGAAAGAATTTCATTTCTCAATTGCTTAATTGTAAAGGTCTTATTTACTACCCAAAATTTTCCTCAATCTAATGAAATAAAAGCAAAATAAATAAAATTTTCTGAAACACCCTGTGCCAATATTTGATCATTATGCTAGCAGCAATGCTAATTCCATCAGATGGTTGAACTGATAAGTTTAAAGCACGCACCTCATGGAGCTTCTTTCTTCACCCTTCAGATTCAATAGGGAAGTTCCTCAGCATGAAAAATAATCTACAAGTAGAACAAAAGATATGACAATAACTCCAGTAGATCCACAAGCTTTTAAACTAAACAAAGCACACACGTGAAAAGCATAGTTGTCAAGGTGGCTAGGTGACCCAAGGCGGTGGAGGGGTGAAAAACAAAAATGATACCAACAAGCCGCCAAGGCACACCTTGACAACTATGTTAACAAGAATCTAGATCAATTGCAGATGCTTTAAAATTGAGAAGACTCACTTCCCTCCATAAAAAACGAAACCAAGTGCTGCAGTAAAAGATACGACTGGGAAAAAAATGAACAAACAATTGCACATCAACAAGTGAAGATATTATGTAGAAATATTAAGAAAAAAGCCAGAAGGACCACCACGAGATCCCTTAGACTGTAAAGCAATAAGGCTGTAGTTCCAAAGACAAACCTGCAATAAATATCTTTCCAATGGCTCCCACAACACTGTTGTCATTTATCCACAGGTAAATCCAAAGACAAACCTTATCAAATCATCTAACGTTAGACCATACAGAAATAACAAGCAATAGAGACATTATAATACCTAAAGCACTAACCAATGTTCAACTAATGAATATATGTAACAGAATAAACCCCTTGAAGATATAAATTTGGATAACCCATGTGGTTGTGCAACTACCACAGCATGCAAAAAGCAATAACAACCAACAAACAAATCAGAGATGTTAGAATTTGCAGGTACCTAAGAAGGTCTTTCTCTTGTTGCAGGCAAGACCCGGGTTGAGTCCCACCTTTACTCTCCCCTCCCTTGATCCCCCCCTTAGCCGATACAAAAGTGAAAATAATCACCATCCCGTAAGAAATTTAGACTGCAGCGAAGCTTATATAGAAAAATGAAACAAGTACATGCAAATTAATGGTAGAAGGTGCTCAATTGGATGAAAAGGAGTAGAGGCCAGCTAGAATACAACAGCTAAAATAGCAGATTAGAAATTAAGCAAACTTGGTAGCAAAAATGAAGCATATAGTGGAAGGTAAAGAAGGAGGAAATTGTAAGAGAAAATAGCATACCTGAATAAAGTAAATTCCACCATTAAATGACAAGTATACAATCCTGAGCTTCTCTGTTTGAAGGCCTCTTGCCTGTTATTGATTAGGAATGAAGAAGGTCAGAATTTTCAATGCTCACATATTGTTTGATAAAATTTGAAAAAATATTCCCCTTAGACATTAGTGCAGTTACATTTCATACACAAATTTTTTCTGATCTGTGCTCCATTCACAAAGCACATGAGTACAAGCTCGAATATTTAAAATTGTTCCACTAGGGTGAGGTGTTAGCTCCAAAACACAAACAAATTGATGGCAGTCTCAATCAGGGATGAAAAATATGTTCGATTCAAGTTGCATCCTTTTATGAATTTTGAACAGAATTGTGACAATATCAGAAACAGAGAAACAGTGCTAACAATCTAGGAGAAGAGAGAAATTGAGGAAGAAAGGAGAGAGGAAGACTGCCGAGAGGGAGAGACAGTCCATAAAAGCGGAAGCTCTCTCACCTCCCTTTATTTATAGATAAAACCCATCAACAATAACTGTTAGAGATGTGTCTTGGTGGGAGGTCCTGGACGCTCGTGGACCTCTATCTCGTGGGAACTTGTTGGCAAGTTACTCCATCACATGGAATATTGTTAACTTGTTATTAGAGTTTTATATTGTTTATTATTTTTCATTTTCCTATTGTAATTAGACTTTAGGGATAATAGAGTTGTGGTATGAGTATGTGATAGAGTCCATGAATAGGTTGTAATCTGATTTAATTAATATATATTGACTGGGGCAATAGGATTAATCATCCCATCGTACAGTCTTCTTCATCTCCTCTGTCTCTTCCATCTTCTTTCTCTCTCCCTCTCTCGGTTCTGGTTTTCAACTCTGATTTACTCACATAGTATCAGAGCTCTTCCTTGACAACCTGGGTTAATCTTCTATTCTCGTTTTGGAGGTCTACAAGGATTTCAGTTGAAGGATGCAGCAACCTATGCTGCTTAATCCATTGTATGCCCTAGTTGGTGATGATATAATGATATACTAGGGTATTTTCTACCTTCTTATTGATTTGCATGGAGTGACCAGTCGTTGAATGCAGTTATCTTCAGATTTAAGTTGCAGCTGTTCAAGAATTCAACGCTTTGAAGGGATATCAAGATCTTCAATTATTTTGTATCTACTCATCGTATTATCTCCAAGTTTTCAGGGATTATTCTCCCATACTGGAAGGTCACTCGACCTTGGTTTGATGGTGATCAGCGCTGATCATATATCTTTGCTGCTCACTAAAGCTCCATGTGATACTCTGTTTTAGAGTTTTTTTTATTTTTTAGGCACTATGATTCTCTAATTAATTTTTCTCTACCCAGCAGATATCTCTGAATTTTGATGGTTCGTTTAACCCCATTGGAGGTACACTCAATTACCCTTGCAGTACTCTGTTTCTTGGGTTTTTTGTTGAGATCAACTTCTAGTTTTGCTCCTGACCTAACCAGCAGATCAGCTCATCTTTTTGGGGTCTTGTTACTCATATCTGGAAGGTAATTCAATCCATATCTGGGGTCAATTTGACCTCCTGATTTTCCTACTGCTTTCACCCATTTTCTGGATTTTCTATTCCAGATTTGCATAACAGTCTACAATACTCTTTTTTTCTTGTTGAGACTTTTCTCTTTGAATCTGTTGCTATAGTATATAGGAGGTAATCAGTTATTGGTGCATGATGGCTGAATCCAAATTCTCCTCTGATCATGTCAATATGCAAATTACAACCATTAAACTCAATGGTGTCTCCAATTACCTGTATGGGCTCAGGCTGTAAGGGTTTATATTAATGCTAAAGGGAAGTTACAATATCTCCAGTCTGATTCTCCCTCTGCTGATCCCAAAGACCCTATCATGGTCAAAGCCTATGACGAATGGATGCATGAGAATGATACTATGCTTACTTGGTTATGGAGCATCATAGATACTATTATTGCTGCCAATGTCATGTTCCATTCCACTGCAAAAGGAGTTTGGAATGATTTGAAGCAAACCTTCTCCCAAGAGAAAAATATATCTTGCATTTATGACCTCTATGATAAAAAATTTAATTCAAGAAGCGGAATAGGTCGCTCAATGTATACTTTGGCATGTTTAAGGGTATGAAAGAAGAACTCAACATTCAGTAGCCCCTCACCACTAATCTTGAACAGTTGAAGCTTTAGCGAGAAGAGTTTCATGTTGCCAAGTATACAGCTGTTTTAAATTCCCGTTATTAGTCTGTTAAAGCCAATTACTTGCCGGAGAAAAGGCACCTTCACTTAATGAACCTTTTGGATATCTTCAACTTGTGGTTACACCTTCCCGCCATGATGCCTCTCTCAAAGATACTTCTACTTTTCTTGCTGGTCATGGGCCCATGGCCGCATCCCTAATTTCTTTGGGAGAGCGTGTGGCCCATGGGGAGACTGTGGTCGTGGAGGTCATAGTACAGTACAGGTGGACAGCAAAGTGACCAACCCATCAGATCCGATCGAGCTTCACAATCAGCCAATACTGTTGTTTTTTATGGTAATTCTGAGAAGGTCTCTTATGGCGACATCGACATAGCATCCTTGTCTGGCACTCCATCATCTAGTTTTAGGTCTTGTGATGCAAAACAAACAACAACATTCAAAACCTTATCCCAACTTAATGGGGTCAACTACAAGAAGATTCTAAGCAAGGATGAGCGCAAGGATCCAAACAAAAAGATTGATTGGTTATGGCTAATTATAATAAGAGTCAGTTGTCAACCTAACGTACCACTACAAATCAAGCACATGATTATAACAATAGACTATAATAAGGTATTGATTGTCTACCTAACGTACTATATAGATCAGTCAACCCAAAGCGTTCTACATGCATTACGTCCACCACTAAGACAATCCATCATCCAACCTACTTTTATGAAAAGAAGAATAAGATAACGAATTCTTGACAACCTCGCTAAGCACGAGAGTAACAACTCGAACTCACAACTCCGCATTGAAAACAATGTAATCAACACACAATTCCGCATTGAAAACTAGATAAGCAACCCACAACTCGAGCCAGAGGAATTTGTGAGTAGTAAAACAATGCACCAGCATAAATCCCACCACCACAAATAAACCAATTGCCACTCACGAGAATTACGCCCACCAAACCGAGCATAGAAAAAATATTGCAAGCAACAAACCCACGAGAGCAACGAAAACATCCTTGGAAAATGCTTTCGCAGTGGTTCGTCTTTCATAAATCCACGAATTTCACCTCTGACTATAAAATACGAATGCCTCCGACTGTCCCTATAAAACTAACCTGTCTCACGATGATTAGGGATGGTTACAGTCAAATTCTTAAGCTTTTCTAGAACCTTCAACCTTCAACCTTCAACTAGTGCTTCCTCTTCCACAACCACCCTAACTCACATAGGTACAACTGCCATGCTTACTACCACTTCACCTAATCCCTGGATAATTGATTAAGAGGAATCCACTTATATGATTGGTAAGTCGCACATTCTTTCTTCAAATCAGAAGCTTGCACATCCTTCTAGGGTCATTCTTGCCAATGGTTCTTCTACTAATGTGATTGCCTCTAGGTATGTATCCCTATTCCCTACCCTCTTTTCCTTCATTAATATATGTTCTTCATGTTCCTAAATACCTTTAAATCTTATGCTTGTTAGTTGTTAGTCAATTAATCAAATCTTTAAATTGCTCAGTCACCTTTTATCCTGCCTGATGTGTTTTTCAGGATCTTCAGACAAGGAAGATGATTGGCGAAGGGCGTGAGAAGGATGGCCTCTACCATCTTGATGTCTCTACTGCTACGGCTGCTTCTACTACCTCGTCTGTTGACTCTGCTCCTTCCCCTCTTCAATGGCATTATTGGTCGAGACATCTTTCCCTTTCCATGCTTCAACATATGGTTCCTAGTTGCAAGAAAATATCTCGTTTAGAGTGTGAAGCTTGTGAGCTTGGAAAGCATCATCGTACATTATTCACCTCTCGTGATGCCTCTCATAGTCCTTTGTTGTTTTCCTTAGTTCATTCTAACATTTGGCTCCATGTTGTGTAAGGAGTCAATTAGACTTTGTTTATTTTTTGACGTCTGACTTTGGGTAAATATGTTAAAGGATCATATTGAATTTCTATTTGTTTCTTAAACAATTTTATTCTAAAGATTAAAACTCAGTTTGATGTGTCAATTAAAATATTTATTTTGATAATGCTTCGGAATACACTCAACATGAGATATCTGAATTTTGGTTTGCACATTGCATGGTACATCAAACTAGTTGTTCTTATACTCTTTAACAGAATTGTATTGCTGTATGGAAAAAAAGCACTTGCTAGAGGTCGCATGTTCTTTGATGTTTCATATGAATGTTCCAAAATATTGGAGTGGTGCAGTTCTTACTGCTTGTTATTTGATAAATTGTATGCCATCAGTTGTTCTTGATAATAGTTCTCCGTTCTCTATTGTTTTTCCTAATGATAAATGTTTGGATTGCCTCCCGAGTGTTTGGTTTGTTTACAAATTGATAAAATAATAATAATAATAAATAAATAAAGGAATCTACTGTCTGAAATAAGACACTGAAGATAAGGAGAAACCCAAAAATAAGGGAAGTGTTTCCTATGGGGGAGTGTGACTCCTACACGTGCGTGAGGGCCAATGGGAGCGCATGAGGAAGCATTAGCAAAGGCGTCATTTTTCATTTCATGGGGGGGGGCAGACCAATCATTTCGCCCCCCATGTGTCTGGGTGCAAGGGCCACACTCCCCCCCACAGAAAACATTTTCCCCCCAAAACATTACAAACAAATTAGGTATTTGTAAATAATACCTTTTAATATTACAGGTGAATTAAAATGGGTACATTATGGGCTATGCTACAGTGGAACTATTACCATATTTAGTTTAAAACTAAGTGCTCCATACATGCACGATAGAAGGTGACCTTAGGTAGGAAGTTTCTTAAACCACCATGGAAGGTTTTATTTCTTATCTTATGGCTCCCATGCTTACTGGAGCTTATTGCAAAAAAATTTAAGTTCCCATAGACATCCTTGGTTTTTACAGGATTTCCATTACCTTCCATGAAATACTTCCACATCCATGGAAGAGCAAAATCCATAGTGAATCGACTTCCAACCTTAGGTGAGAATTGATCCCAGTATGATTACAAAAGGCTATCAGTCCAAATGTAAATAAGAAAATAAAGTATTACCACTTGCCTGATTATATATTTCTGCCCAAAATAGGACAAGTAGGGTATAGGTTGAGACAAATAGCAGTCCAGGGAGATCCACCAACACAAAAATAAAGACCTGATCCAAGAAACAGCTATCCTTCATCAACACAACAGGTTGGGACTAAAATTGCAACTTAACACAAAACAACCTATATTCTCCATTAAGCCATTACAAATTCATCATCTGCAACAATGTGATCAATAAACATAAGAATTTCCTAGCCAGTTGGTTGAAGCATATGCTAATTGTTTCACATAAGTTCCATTTGATCATAAATACCTGAAGTTACTGACCATAATAAAAAGAAAGGAAACAAAAACACCACATTATAAAACTATCTATGGACTCCAAAGTAACTACATGGCAAAAAATCATCTAACTCATGGGTACATCATGTTTTGAGTAAGGAACAAAAGCACTTTCTTTATGAAACACAATTGACCTTATAGACACATCATGCTCAAATGACACTTTTCATTCGACATACTTTAAAGATATGACCATGTATATGTATCATGCATTTGTCTAACGAATTCCAGATGAAAAGAATAGAATTAGAAACATATGTCACATTGGTATGGCCGCAAGAATCAGAATCCAACATGGACACGAGGTGTTGGACTCAAAAAGGAGAAATTTGACGCCACGTTGATGCATACAATCTAATCCTTTATCTTGACTTAAGGTAACATTATTGAGATAAGCATACTTTTTTTTCTTTCTTTGGGTTTTGGCCTTCCTAAAGTATTTCAGAGCACATACTCTTGAATTTTGATTGCTCTGGTGATTTTCACTCTTCTTCCTCCTATAGGAGTAGGAGTCCTTGGTGATCAAAGGAAGACATGACCAACAGGGCATGCTGTTTTAGACCTCTGTCTACAAATCTTGTCTTTCAAGCATAAAATGTGGCATCTCAAACAAGGTACCTTGGGCTATGACTGGCTTTTCCATTAAATTAAGGCCTCATTGCCAATATGAGAACAACAATAGAATAGAGTAAAATATTGACTTAAAAAATGCATTTGAACTGCATTGAATCAATTGAGATTTGGGGGGAGGGGGACATATAAGGTACAAACACTAAAAATAACATGGGAGGGGGAACCCTGTCTGTCTACCATTGCTCATGCGCTCATGCCCACACACAGCCCCTGTTTTCAGGGGGGGCAAGGGCGTCTTTTCACAACCCCCTGACAATAGGGGTTGTGTGTGGGTTTGGGAACGTTAGACAGATAGGGTTCTTCCTCCCAAATAACATCTATATGGAAAAGTAAAACTAACCTTTGGCTTCAGAAGAAATACAAGCTTGTAAAATCCAAAAGCAGTTGCACGCACTGCAATGTGCAAACTCACAATTAGGGTAAAGAAAGAAAGAAAGAAAAAAAAAAACTCATCCTGCTACAGCCACGGTTGACATATTTAATATCACCTCCATTTAAAATGAAGTTCATGATATAGCCAAAATAACCCCTCGGTGGGGGCCATGACACGTGTCGCCTCTGAGACACGTGTCCACCGCCAGACGAAGGTTCCAAGAGACCACTCACACTCGAGCACGCGCAATCACCGAGGCACGCCTGCAGAATCATGCGGGATCACGTCGTCTGCATGAGGGGAATATTCCCCCCAGAAGGTTGGACGTATTCGAGTAGGACTCTAAGAAGGCCGAAGGGGGAAAAACCCTAAGGCCAAAGAGCTATATAAGAAGGCACGGAAGAAAGGGGAAGGTAAGCTCTAACACCCTCACCATTACTCCCTTATTGAACTGTGCGGCCGACCCTGACTTGAGCGTCGGAGGACTAACCCCGGACAAAGTTCCGGGTCTCCGTCGTCTGTGTTTATGTAGGTTGGACTAGCGGGGTTTTTGGCAGCAACAGATTGGCGCCGTCTGTGGGAACGACGGTAATGGTGGGAAGAACCTACAACCGAAGAAGGACGAGAGCGACGTCCAACGTAGACATGGGGGAAGAACCTTCAGGGGAGCTTCCTCCCTCGGCGGAGACTGGACGAGAAAGAGGTCATGATGACCGGGAAGTGTCCGTCAGATACCAGCGGTCGGCTGGATATTCAGTACGGGAAGGCAGCGACCATCAGCCTCCCGCTGCCCAGGAATACGTGACAAGGCAGCAGTTCGAAGACCTCCAGAACAAATACAACCGGATGGCAGAGACTATGAGGGAGGTCTCCAAAGCTGTCTCCCATAAGACCGGCGGAGCACCCCCAGGGACTCACGTCCAATTCGAGAGGGCTCGAGAAGAAGACCGAAGCAGTACGGGATCAACGAGGGCCGGCCGTGATCCTCGAAGCCGAGCAAGAGAGAGTCCCGCGCCCCGAAGTAGGACGCGACGCAACGCTAGAGACCCGCATGGGGATCAGCACCAAGGGGACAAACAGAGGTCCGAGGACTCGGGATTAAAGAGGATGATCTTAGACCTGAAAGACGAGATCAGAAAGGTGGCAGAAAACCAGACAGGGAACCGCGAGCCCGACCTTACCAATGATACGGCCTTAGCTGACGAGGTCATGAGGGACCCGCTCCCAATCGGTTTCCGCCTGCCCAAGTACGACACCTATGACGGGTCGGGGGACCCCGTCGATCACTTGGAAGGCTTTAAGGTCGCCATGCAATTCCATCGCGTCTCAGAAAATATTATGTGTCGGGCCCTCCCATTGACGTTCAGGGGAGCGGCGAGGCTGTGGTATAACCGACTACCGACGAAGTCGATTCACAGCTTCAGCGACCTAAGTTACTTCTTCGTGAAGGGGTTCTCTAGTAGCCAGCCCCTCCAGAAGACTACGTTGAACCTAACCAATGTCAAACAGCAAGAAGGGGAATCACTGCGGAATTACATGAAGCGATTCCAACAAGAAAAGATCACGATCAGGGGCCTAGACCCGAAGGAGGAGTTCACGGCCCTGCTGGGTGGCGTCAAGGACAAGGAATTGAAGAGGTCCCTGGCGAAGCATACGCCTAGAGATCTGACCGAGCTGAGGGCGCGATGCGATAAGTATATCCAGATGGAGGAAACCCTCCAGGCAGATGAAGAAGTCGAAAGGAAGGCGGCGAGGAAGAGGCCCTTGAGGGTTGATGATAAACCCACCGACGAAGAAAAAAGACGAAATTCCGAGCGCAGTCGGGCCCCCAGTCCGCCGAGGAAGTTTGAGAGCTATGCACCTCTGAACCGAAGACGAACAGAGGTGTTAATGCAGATAAAAGATTCTCCAGATGCCAGGGCCATGAAGTGGCCAGGAAAGATGGGGCGACATCCCGAAAGACGCAATGTGGATAGATACTGCCACTTCCACAGAGACCACGGCCATGACACCGAGGACTGTTGGCATCTCAAGGGGGAGATAGAAGGAATGATCAGAAGGGGATACTTAGGCAGATTTGTAGACCGGGAGAAAGAGCTGGCTCCGGAAGGCAATGGCCGGAGAGATAACCGTCGGAGAGACGGTGGAGGTCGGTATGAAAGAGGGGGGCTCGCCCGCAGAAGAAATCAAGAACAGCGGAGGAACCAGACACCAGAGGAAGATGGACACCGACCTCGAGAGGAGAACAAGAGCCCAACAAGAGTTATAGCAACCATTTGTGGAGGCCCGGCCGCAGGAGAGAGTTCGGTCTCTGCCAGGAAGGCGAAGGCCTACGCGAGGAGCGTACATGTGGCAGAATGGTCGAACAAGAAGGCAAAGACGGGGACGGTCATCTCCTTTTCAGACGATGATCTGGAAGGGGTACAGACCCCGCATGACGATGCCTTGGTCATCGCCATGACTATAGGAGATTGCAAAGTAAAGAGGATCCTGGTGGATAACGGCAGCTCAGCTGATATCCTGTTCCTCGAAGCTTTCCGGAAGATGGGGCTCGACGAAGGAAAGTTAAAAAAGGTCGAACACCCACTGCAAGGATTCTCTGGCGCCCCGGTGAAGGTGGAAGGGTCGATAGAGCTGCCGGTTCGAGCTGGCACCGGAGATCGCCAAGCGACGGTGATGATCAACTTCCTGGTAGTGAGCATTACATCAGCGTATAATGCCATACTAGGAAGAGTCGGGTTGAATCTGTTAAAGGCCATCGTCTCCACCCCCCATCTCAAAATGAAGTTCCCAACCAAGAATGGCGTCGGGGAGTGTCGGGGTGATCAGGAGACATCCCGAAGATGTTACGCCACTACTCTCTGGGGAAAAGAAAAGGCGGGTGAGACGCTCCCAATAGAGGATTTACGTGATGATGCCAGTTATCAACGGGGAGAGCCGGCCGAAGACTTGGTGCAAGTTGAAGCTGAGGAAGGAGATGACACTCGGCAATTTCAGATTGGGGCTACCATGCCAAGGCCGCAACAAGAAAGGCTCATCTCATTCCTACGGAGCAACATTGATGTATTCGCCTGGTCGGCGTCGGACATGCCCGGGATTGACCGAGAGGTAATAGAACATCACCTGAACGTCAGCCCAATGAAAAATCCGGTGCAGCAGAGGAAGAGAACGTTCGCCCCAGAAAGGCAGAAGAAGATAGATGAGGAAGTAGAAAAGTTACTGAAGGCCCGGTTCATCCGTGAGATTCATTACCCGGAGTGGATATCGAACGTGGTGATGGTCCCGAAGGCAAACGGGAAGTGGAGGATCTGCATCGACTTCACCGACCTGAATAAGGCCTGCCCCAAAGATGCATACCCCCTACCGAAGATAGACCTGCTCATCGACGCCACGGCGGGATACGAGGCACTGAGTTTCATGGATGCATATTCGGGGTACAACCAAATCAAAATGGCCGAGGCTGACGTCCCGAAAACCTCCTTCATAACTGAAGGAGGGTTGTACTGCTATGAGGTCATGCCTTTCGGACTAAAGAATGCGGGGGCCACCTATCAGAGGTTGGTGAACAAAGTTTTTAAAGGGCTGATTGGCAAGACCATGGAAGTGTACGTGGATGACATGCTGGTGAAAAGCCTGAAGGCGGAAAGACATATCCAAGACTTGGAAGAGGCGTTCCAAGTGCTACGACGGTACGGCATGAAGCTGAACCCGGCAAAATGTGCCTTCGGAGTAGCCTCGGGGAAGTTTCTTGGCTTCATCGTTTCAGAAAGAGGAATCGAAGCCAACCCAGTCAAGATACAAGCCATTCGGGACATGAGGTCACCCCAGAATGTAAAGCAAGTCCAGGAGCTGACGGGTCGGGTAGCTGCCCTCGGAAGATTTATGTCTCGGTCTGCTGATAGATGCCTTCCTTTCTTCAAGGCGCTGAAAGGGGCTAAAAGGTTCGAGTGGACGGAGGAGTGCGAAAAATCTTTCGAGCAATTGAGAGTACTTGGCCGCACCCCCCCTGCTGACAAAGCCGAACACCGGAGATATTCTACAGCTGTACCTTGCTGTATCGACGGTTGCTGTAAGCGCCGTATTGACGAAAGAGGAAGGAAAGCAACAACGGCCAATATACTATGTCAGCCGAACCCTCTTAGATGCCGAGACAAGATATCGAAAGGCGGAAAAAGTGGCGTACGCCCTCGTGACGGCGGCAAGAAAGCTGAGGCCATATTTTCAGTCATACAATATGCGTACTCACCGACCAGCCTCTGAAGAAAATACTGCAACGGCCAGATATGTCCGGTCGTCTAGTAAATTGGGCCATAGAGTTGGGAGAGTTCGACATCCAGTACAAGCCGAGAACCGCAATTAAAGCACAGGCCCTCGCAGACTTCATAGCGGAGACGACGATTCCCGATGACCCGCAGGAATCCGCCGAGGGACGCGCAGATGAGGCTTGGACGCTGTATGTGGATGGGGCTTCCAACAGTGATGGAAGTGGCGCTGGAATTGTGCTGGTAAGCCCCGAAGGCTTCAAAGTAGAGTGCGCCCTGCGGTTCGACTTCGACGCCTCCAACAACGAAGCGGAGTACGAAGCAATAATAGCCGGAATTAATCTGGCTCGGGCTTTGATGGTGAAGGAACTAGTAGTGAATAGCGACTCCCAACTCGTGGTGCGACAAGTGAATGGCGAATATGAGGCCAAAGAGCAGAGGATGGCCGAATACTTGAACACGGTGCGAGAAAGGTCAGCGGTTTTCAAGGAATTTGAGGTAAAGCAGGTGTCACGAGAAGAGAATGCTAGCGCAGACGCACTGTCGCAGCTGGCCACTTCCGACTTCGCGGAACTTGGGCGAGCGGTGTATTTCGAAGTACTACCACAGCCAAGCATCGAGAAACCCCACGAGGTATTACCCGTAGGTGAAAACGGCCGAAGCTGGATGGACGCCATAATGGAATACCTCAAGGAGGGGAAGCTCCCAGAGAACAAGGACGAAGCAAGAAAAGTAAGAATGAGGTCGGCACGCTTTTTCCTGAAGGATGACACGCTGTACAAGATGGGGTTTACCTCACCGTACCTCAAGTGCCTGGATTCGTCCGACGGCGAGTACGCGCTCCGGGAAGTGCATGAAGGGATATGTGGCCAACACCTTGGAGCCCGGGCCCTGGCTCACAAAGTACTAAGGCAGGGCCTGTACTGGCCGACAATGAGGAAGGACGCAGAAGCACTGGTCAGAAAGTGCGTCAAGTGCCAGATGTTCGCCCCCGTGCCTAGGCTACATTCTACCGAGCTGTCGTCCTTATCTAGCCCAGTACCGTTCGCCATGTGGGGGATGGACATCTTAGGTCCGTTCCCCTTGGTCACGAGACAAAGGAAGTTTGT
>NC_056569.1:25363889-25380035 GCF_013358625.1 Macadamia integrifolia | reverse complement strand
GGGGCTTGGCAAAGCCGCACAGACCTGACCGAGGGTCTGTCCTTCGGTTGGGAGCTCGGCCAGAGACGAACGGAACTGGCCAAAAGTCCCTCCCTCGGCAGGGGGCTCGGTAGAGCCGAATGGTGCTGACCGATCGGCAGGGGGCTCAGCAAAGTCGATCCGAAGCGGTCAAAGGTCCCTCTCGATCGACCCCAAACCTTGGACACTGGTAATGCCAAGGCCGAAGGAACAAGTCAACCAAAGAAGATGGTTACTCCCACAGGAAGAAGCTCCTAGTGGGAGTAAGGGGGCTCCTGATATAGCCAAAATAACCCCTCGGTGGGGGCCATGACACGTGTCGCCTCTGAGACACGTGTCCACCGCCAGACGAAGGTTCCAAGAGACCACTCACACTCGAGCACGCGCAATCATCGAGGCACGCCCGCAGAATCATGCGGGATCACGTCGTCTGCATGAGGGGAATATTCCCCCCAGAAGGTTGGACGTATTCGAGTAGGACTCTAAGAAGGCCGAAGGGGGAAAAACCCTAAGGCCAAAGAGCTATATAAGAAGGCACGGAAGAAAGGGGAAGGTAAGCTCTAACACCCTCACCATTACTCCCTTATTGAACTGTGCGGCCGACCCTGACTTGAGCGTCGGAGGACTAACCCCAGACAAAGTTCCGGGCCTCCGTCGTCTGTGTTTGTGTAGGTTGGACTAGCGGGGTTTTTGGCAGCAACAGTTATAAGATGAAAAATCTTCTGTGCCGTCCAACCATATTCTGGGAACCGCAGTTCAATCCTAATTAATTGAATCTGCACAACATTAGAAGAAATTGTGAGAATGCCATGGTAAGCTCTGTCGACCACTCAAACATCTAAAAACTATAAAGGGTTCTACTTTGTAAAGCTCTAGACATCCACAAATTGTAGTAGCAGAAGTGTTGCACCCAAGAAACGGAGAGGCGTTGAGGGCATACTCTCCCACATCGACTAAGGGGAAGAGATTTCGCTAGTTGATAATCTCTGGCACCCAACATAGCAGGTTTTAAAGCCGTTAGGGGTTCGCCCCAAAGCACACAATATCATAGCCTTGGGTGGGGTGAATGTCATGCCCAACAAACCGCCCATATCCGTTGAGCCCCGAAGGAAGTGGGGGATGGGGGATGGGGGATGGGGGGTGGCTCTTTAGTTACACAACCACTGTGGAGATTCGATATGAATCCTCTGTAGCGCGCAAGGGTGTGCTATACATAGTGTAGCGCGAAACGGGAGAATGACATGTGGAGATTCCATTATCATGTGGCTTGATCCGATGCTGCCTTAGAAAGCGATAAACACCTGCGAACTACTTTATATCCCATATAAAAATGGAAAAACCGTTTTCAATTCCGACTTTCTTCCCACAAACTCGCAGTTGCCGCTGCCGACTTTCCCAGTAACATCTGCGAGGTGTGGTTTATTCAGGATGACTAGAGCCGGAATTTGTAGGATGTCAGTGGGATGATGCACAATTTTCAAACATAAATTGACTCACACATGGGATGATGCTAGAAACAGGGAAAGCGGCCTTCAGAATCAGCAGAACATAATCCTCCAATTTGATTGATTCATTTCTTTATAACCCAGTCTAAAATTATTCCTAAAAATTGACTTCAACAAAGCTACCGACGATTAGTTGTCGGAATAATTTTCGATGGTATCTCGCACGCACACTGACAAGACACGAGAGTACCTCTTCCATTCGTTCAGAGGGAAACGTTGATGGCTCCTCCTTCAAAATTTCCCAGTCCCTCAGGCAGAGAAAACGAAGAAACAAAGACCACTCGATGACGGTAAGAAGTCCGGTCTTTATCGCTGCAAGACAGTCCCTGCCATAGCAGTTGTGCGAGGCCTTAGGCAGCACCAAACCCAAATGCAGAAACCCCAGTTGGCTTCCAATTCCATCA
Source organism: Macadamia integrifolia (assembly GCF_013358625.1). Classification (NCBI taxonomy): domain Eukaryota; kingdom Viridiplantae; phylum Streptophyta; class Magnoliopsida; order Proteales; family Proteaceae; genus Macadamia; species Macadamia integrifolia. The sequence continues at coordinate 25,378,108 of NC_056569.1, read as the reverse complement.
TCATCAGGCAATCCATCTTCTTCCTCATCATCTATCTCTGGGTGTGCTAATCTATTCCTTCAATCGAGACTTTCTCGGGCCTTGGAGAACCATCCCGCCATCGACCCCCTCTAGTTCTGCATCGTCACCATGTGCACGGTACAGCGACATTGCCCTTTACCTCAATCTTCTCTGTATCCTACTCGCCCTCTTCTCAAGGAGATTGCAGCAACGGTGATCATCAATATTATGCACCTCGCTGGTTCTAGGGAGAAATCGTCGACGGCAATGGCGAAATAGTGGGATGAAAGTTGGAGTGGGAAAGGGTTTCTCCATTTTGTTATGGGATAAGGTAGATCGCATTTGTATATTGTTTTCTAAGGTAGCATCGTACTCGACCACACGATCATGGAACTTCCATGTGTCACTCTTCCCTTCCGCGCTACAAGGATCCGAATCCCATCGAGTAGTAGGGGAAGATACTTGGCTAGTTGATCACCAGAAAAATTGAAACAAAAACCGCAACTGAGGCTCTAAGACACTAACGAAGACCAAAATTCAAAACCTCACCACAAACCAAAACGAACTCAATCAATGTAAATGAGGGAAAGGACCAAGGTGGCAAACCAGAGCAACGGTGGAGAGGAGGGCATAAGCAGCGGAGAGGGAGAAGAAGATCCCATGCTGCCAACCAATGAAATCGTTTATAACGTTCCACCAAGCCAAGGCTCCAAGCTCCGTAGAGGACATTCTCTTCAATTTTCCTTCTCTGAACTTCTAAACGAAGCTCTGCAAAATCCAAAAAAAAGAGAAAACAACAAACAAACAAACAAACAAAAACAAAAGCAGAGCTCAGAATCTAAGGAAGAAGTCAGAAACACCAACAAAAACTAGAGAACAATAAGAAGAAGAAAGAGTATCAAAATACGAAAGAGAAAGAGGAGGAGATACTCATCAGCCTACCAGACGGTCTAACAGAGAGAGAGAGAGAGAGAGACAGAGAAGGAGAAGGAGAAGGAGAAGGAGAAGGAGAAGGAGAAGGGTGCTTGGGCTAATGGGCTAAAAGAGAGTTGAAACTGAAAAAACATAAAAACTGAAGACAGATAGGTGGAGAAGAAGCATGAAAGACAAGTTTTGGATACAAAGCACCCAAACAAAGGGATGGAGCCGAACCAGCCATTGACTAGATGATTTTCCTCGCTAGAGCCGCCGATTTGCATTGGCGATTTCACACCATGTAGCGTAGGGGTGTTAATTCCAAGTCTACACCGATAGGTCCAATCGAATCCGACAAGTTTATGGCTCGACATTCATTAGCTAGATTAATGAACGTGTCATATAAATAGGTAGTTGACGGTGCAACCATCTAGTCCGATAGGCATTCGATCGGCCTGATACATTTGTAAGCCCGATTTGATTTGACTCTTTTAAGCCCGAGCTAACCCGACCCTTTTAATACTACTTATATATTTTTATATTTTTTTAATACTATTTGTATTTAGTGCTTAGGCTATGTAATATGTATAGTTGAGATGTTAGTGGTTGTTATCTAAACATCCTTCTTTTTTATGCATAATTTAATTGATTTGAGTTTTGTGGGTTAAAGATCGAGTACCTTAGTAACTTATTTGTTTTACCCATCTTTGGCTTAATCCATATTAACTATGGGATCTTTCTTTTTATGTCAATCATTGTTTCATTCTATTGGTATTATTTTTCAAGCACATTTAAGAGACTAATTTTAAAGAGGATCCGTTTAAAGCCCATTTAAAATTGAATAGATTATAGTCTATTTAAGATATGATTAAGACCTATTTTTGGCAGGTCGATTAAAGCCTGAGACCAACCATCCTGATTATTAACAGTACCATGCCCATGCTAGCGAAGCCCGTTTAGATAAACGGGCATTCACAGTGCAATTCTATAAATTGATCAAGCTTGACTAGACCCCGGTTAAGACCGAATCTACCCAACCGCTTGACACCCCCGATGTGGCTTTCCAATGGAGCTAGCTGTGGCGAGCGATCTGCCATCCTGGGTAGTTGCGAAACACGCAATACTCGAGTTATGACTCATTAGCCATGAAGAACTTTGTTCGCTTTGACCCATAAGGCTCAACCATAATAATCTGACCCTTCAGCAGTCTTGAGCAAAACATAGTTCTCTGGTTCACTCTCTGTTTTGTAACTTATAATGGAGGAAGTGAAGCAGGTAGATTGGTTCTATAAACCAAACCTGACCTTAGTTATGACTCGGTATTACAGCTGCTCAACGCAGTTCGATTAAATCGGTTAGAATCGCCCGGATCTTGATTGGCATCAACCAAGTCCAAGACCAATCCCTGATATCGATCCACTGGTAAGGTATAAGAATAAAATGGTTCAAATATGAATCGATACTGATCCAATCCTTATCAATATCCATTAAGACTGATCCCAAGTTTTAAAACCCTAAGAAGAATGAACACAATGACTCATGGAAGTAGACATGTAGTTCACGTTATTGGCATCGGTAGGACTCACCGTTGATATCTATATCAATATCAATATTCATAATAGGTTATATTAGGCTTTATTGGTCCGATTCAAAATCAGAGCTCTAATTATCAAATAGGTCGATGCATATCGATCAAGTATGAGCATTGATCATGGGGGATATTAATATAAATTGGTCGACATGGCCAATTTGATATTGATAACTAGAATCATGCTCCCCTTTTCTATCGTTGAAGTGAAAACTATTTCTATTTAATGCAATCCAATTGACAATAGTGGAGTGGAGATTTTTCTTCATCACTTCGTCATGGGTGTAGAAAAACTTGGTCTAATATTTTTATCACCTATAGAGATGTTGTCCCAAGTAGAGAAAATTTTCCATCCCCCAGGATAAAGAGATTCTATCCACCATGATGTGACATTATTTGGATTTTTTTGTAGTTGAGTTTCATCATTAAACATTTTATCATAGCTCAAACCCTCCGCCCCTATTTTTCAATCAATCCAAAGGTGGCTTAGGATGCTAGTTTCAATTCATTAGAATTAATTAAAATAAATAAATAAATGAAACCTAAATTTTATTTGAATAGTCTTTTTAAAGTGAGAGAATGTTATCCAATCATGTGCCCCTCCACCCAAAAACATGGGCACTAAATGATCACATCACTCCCCCTTTGGATGCCTGGGAGTGTACTTTTATTAGTCTCATGTGAATACAAGCCACACGATCAATAAGCATTATTTTATTTATTTTTTTAGAGAAAAAAAAATTATAAAGGAGGTGAGTAAATATGGAAGGGATTTTTTTCGCTTGAAAAAAAGAAAAAATTGAATATGAAAGGGCACTTTCGTCAATCCGAACCATATGCTAACATTAGGACCGTCCTTACACACTCATTGTGTGACACCCATCCAAGGAAAACGGATGTCAATTTCTTTCATTATTCTCTCTAGATAAACATGTGGAAAAAAAATATAATTATTTTAGTTTATAAGTTAAACAAAAAAATAAGATCAAAGTAAATAAAATATTCAGTTGTCATTTTTTTTTATTTAACAAATCAACATCAATCCCCTTCTCCAAACATTTTCTCTCATAGACTCATTCAATGATTTTAGCCTTGAGGTATTGGGATCGGACCATCTAATATGAGTGATCATTAAATGAAAAAAAAAGGGAACGCTATTTGCTAGTGTGTATATATATAAGCCACAACATAGTAGATGCAAAAAGATCGCACTACCCATACTGAAAATATTCACGCAAGCCCTTCCAATGACCATGGGCACTAGTGTGTATGTGCACTATTAGGTAGCATTCTCTCGTCCAATAGAAAAATGTGCTATTTATAAAATAAAAATCAGAAAAATATCTCCTTACCTTTAAAAACAAAAGGTAATATAGAAATTAGAGGCAAGATATTGATGTTTGTGGCTGAGTCCAAGATATTAGGAGGCTCAATGGTGAAATGCGATCACAATAGCACTTGACCGATGGTGAGATGCATGAGATGAAAAAAGGACTAAATTGAGGGTGTGAGATTGAAGAGAATAATGTGGTTTGTTAAAAAAAAAAAGGGAAAAAGCTCTCTGAGTGGGCGTACTACATACCCTCTCATGTGGATTATTATATTACTTAATTTTTAATAAAATAATTGTGAGATGGTGTAAACTACCCTACTTACTCAGGAAAACCTTCTCTCACAAAAAAAAAAAAAAATGTAAATGAATATTTTATTTACGTTGGTGAATATTTTTCCTTATGCTTATTGAGAGGAAATAATAAAAGAGATAAACTGACAGGCCAGGGCTCTAAAGTTGGAAGATAACGACCTTTTCCCCTTCGTTTTTTTTTTGGGACAGGTTTCACACAATGAGTGTGTTAGGATGTTATCTAAGGTATTTGTATTACGACCTGATCCGGCCTCGATTATCAGAACTTTAGTTTTGGCATGAGCCCACACGTATTTTTTTTTTCGGTGAAAGAGCCCCACATGTATTACTGCACTTTTTTGTGTGAGTTTTCTATCGTGTGTTTTATGTATGTTAGAAACTATCATAAAAATAAAAAATAAAATAAAAAGTCTGGGATTGAGAACTTGGCTGGTCCCACCAGTTTTCTACATGGGTCCCGTCACTTTGCACCTATGTGCACACTGCATGCTTAGATAATGCTCACATGTCTTACTCATCACCATTATATGTCCAGTTAGTTGGACATGTTAAAAAGAATATTTTTGGAAGAAAAATAAAAGGTGTCAAGCCCTGCTTGTACGTGCTCACGATGCACTCCGGACAAGCTAGGGTGTCCTCCTCTATAGACCAATGCCCTTCCTTAGGGCTCAAATCTGCCCTAGTTTGCCGTAAGTTTGAACAGGGTCTCAATTGAATTTCAGTCCATATGGTGGATTAGGGTTACAAATTTGAGGCTCGAGGTCGAGTTGTGTTGGGCTTGGGTTGAGATTTTAATCGAATCCAACCAAACCCTGTATATTAAGTGCATAACAATATAAATATATTAATAACTATAAATGGGTATTTATAGAAAAAAGTATGCAAATAATCTTTCATTTTCCACTATCTACATGTATATGAAAAATTGGTCTTTACAATATATCAAGATCAAGCAACCAAATATAACCAATAGTATTTACACATACACACACACACACACACACACAAAAAGTAACCAATAGTACTGGGCTGGGTTGGGTTAGTTTGGTTAGGCTAAGCTCAGCCCAATTAGGGTCCATTAGGGATGGATGGGGTTAGGCTAAGCCCGACAGCATTGGGCTAGGGCTGAGATAGTTTGGATTGGGCTAGGGTTGGGTTAAGAGACCTTAGGTTTGGGTGAGGGTTTTAAAAATCCAGCCCAACCCGGGCCATTGACACCCCTACCCTTCCTTAAACTGCCACACAAACATGGTCAACAATTAATAGGAAAAGGGTTTCCATGATGTCCATGTATTAATTCAGACATATTGGAAGGAAGCCCCGGTTACAAATCATAAATATGGAGTTTTAGAAGATGGAGAGGATGTGGGTCCTCATTTTTTGTGAGAGGATGAGAGACAGAAATCACACACAAATGACGTGTGGATCTTTGCCAATATGAAGAACACTGCCATGGCGGCTCTGTGGAGGGCTACTTATACTACTAATCATAGGCCATATATATATATATATATATATCATCATCATAATCAAATAAAAAAAAAAAAAATCATCAAATAACCTTATCTCTAATTGTCTTATTGGAGTGCGGATGAGGATTAAACAACCGTATTTCATTTCAAAATGGACTGCTAAAAAACATTGCACCAACATCAAATAACCTTATCACTAATTATTTTATGGGAGACCCAGAAATAAAACAACACACCCTCTTATAATTCTCATGTTGCAGTGAGGTAAGACAGAAATTTTGTGGATGGTTCGATCCAAGGTAATTTTCTCACGCATCAAGTTTAAGCATAATCTGAGTTTACTAAGTGGCAAAACAAGGTACTGAAAGAATAAAGAAATAACAAAGGACGACGTCATTGTAGTGAATGGGCATACATAGGAGGATATATGCCTACATATGAAAGGACATGTTAGAATCTCAATTTTTTTTATTTGATATAGGGAAAAAAAACTATGTTCAGAAATGTAGCCTACATCAACATTCTCATGAATCTCTCTCTCTCTCCTTCCCATGTGAAAAAATATCTCAACCCCTTATTTGAGGGAAAAGAGATATAGACACAAGGAGTGATGCCGTACTTAGGCCACAGTCCCAGACAAAGTTCTTTTTCCTCGTATCAAAATCATAATGGAGATTCAACATATCCTCTCATATGTTTCATCATCCATTATGTAGACTAGACTAAGGACTTGCTGCAACCAAAAGAATGAAAGGAGAAGGGGGGGGGGGGCACGAGGAGGTAGGGCTGGTTCTGATTTGACCGATACAACTTTGCCCTACTGTATCCTGCCAACTACGAAGAGTCAAAGTCAACTGAAGAGTGCAGCCAAATTTAGTTGGTTGTTACTAGGTCTTAGAGTCAAATCCCTCATTCACTTTCTTCTTCTTTTTTATCCTCTTCTTCGAACAATAAGAGTGTTAATTGGTTTGATTTCGATTTAAATGATTCAGTTTGATTCATAATATTATTGAAAAAAAAAATCCAATCAATTTAATCAGTTCAATCAGATTCCAAATCAAAATCGATTTCGGGTTAAAGTGGTTTTGGTTGTACCATTTATTATCGGTTTGGTTTTGGCTTATTGTTGGTTTTCTGGTATATGATCTGCAATTGACTTTATTTGGTTCATAACCGGTTTAATGGTTTAATAACTTTTATTCAATTGATAATCTGTTTTATTTGGTTAAAAACTGATGATTTATCGATTGAAAATCAAACAAATTTTTTTTTATCCTACAAGTCAAGTCAATCATAGCCTTATCCCAACTAAATAGGGTTGATTATATGGATCCGATAAGGGAATCAGAAAAATAAAGAAACACAAAAGAGAAATAAAGAAAAAAGGAGATTAGAGAAAAATGTAAAGTAATAGTGAAAGACGCATCATGGGAACATCCCCTATGAAGGGTCTGCAACACAAGTATGTCCTTGTCCTCCATAAAACCCTATCCGAAGTCATACTAGAATCAAGTCCTATCATATGCATATAATTTTGTATTACATCGTCAATAGTCTTCTTAGGCCTGCCCGTACCTCTTCTGACTCCCTCCATTTGAATTTGATCACTCTTCCTTACTATGTTATCTATAGGTCTCCGTTGACATGGTCATACTACCTCAATCGGCTCTCACGGAGCTTGTCCTGGATTGATGCAATCCCAAAATAGTTTCTAATACAATCATTGTTTATCCTATCTATGTAGGTCTTGCCGCAGCCCTCTCAGCATTTTTATCTCCGCTATTCAGTTTATTCAAAGTACTCTTCTTGACTGCCCAACACTCTACTCCATACGTCATAGCTAGTCGTATAACTATCCTATAGTAAAATTAAAATCAAAATCGAATCGAATAATAATTAGTTTACCTTTTCATGTTAAGTAGTTCGATTCAATTTCAATAAATGATTTGAAATTGACACCCTTACCCCATAAAACCATGCTCAAAACCATATATGGAATACCAGTGAAGAGGGGGTGAGGTTTCATTTTAAGTTTTGTACCATGGTGCAACATAGGATAAGGATTGACTGGGTAAGTAGCAAATGCTAATCAAATTTCAATAAGTATAAAGTAAGCAAATCACAAAAAGATTTTGATGAAGCTAGTCTTATAAAAATGATGAAGCACCTGACCCTGATGATCAGCTCAGAATGTTTGAACTCTGAGGTTTCCACAAATTTCATCCACCAACTACTCAACCCTGGGGAAAGGGAAACAGAAAGAATGGAGCTGATAAAATTTGGTATGAGATGAGATGGAACTATCTCATTTGATTATGATTTTATTTTTTTACTAAGAATTTGATTATGATTTTATTTTTTTACTAAGAATTTGATTATGATTTTATGAATAGAAAAAGGGCATTTTTATCCAATGTCTATGAAGAGCATGGATTTAAAGGGCGGTATTGGTATATGTTGATACTGATCCAGGTCTGATCGGATTGGTGGGTATCAGTCGATTTTGTCCTTGCTTTTTAGAAGAAAAAAAATACTAAATTGATCAGATCCAAATTGATCAAGGATCTAATATAGCCGAGATGAGACCAAAACTTGAAACCATGATGAAGAGACAAGGATAGAAAACTTAAAACAATGAGGTTACTTTCAAAAGTAGTACCAACATAATGTGATTAGGTAGATCCTTAAGAATGCAGCAGGTAAAATATGTTTTAGAGGCTTAAGGCCAAGTTATTTTAGATAAATTATATATTAAGAGTGGATCAGCTTCTTCTTATATTTATCTATTGTCTTTGTTCGAAAAAAAAAATAATTATGGATAACACAATGAGGGTGAGACCCCATCTCCCCACTAATCTCCCCCTTCCCTATTGTATGGCCATAATGAGCTGATGATGCCCGTTAACCATGACCTCAGGAAACTCAATCTTTTATTTATTTATTGTGTTATGGTGTTCCGGGCAAAACCATGTTTGCACTTTGGGTGGTGCAACCATATCGAGATGGGCCTGGCTTATTTTAAAACCCAACCCAACCCAACCCTACATCCCCTTAGCTCAAACCAGATTCAAGCCAACATGAGGTCAGATTGGAAATATCGTGGACTCAGTCTAAACCCAGCTCTATTGGGCTCTACCCAACCCAATTAGTATCAGCCTGATTGGCCCTAGCAACCTTTATTTTTGTTATTTAGGCTAGGCAAAAGGCATCTGCTTTAATAAGAGAGGGTTCTCAAAACGGGTGTGGTTTCTACACTAGTGCAACGGCACTGGGAGCGTGTGTGCAAGATTAGAAGCATTGGCGGCATTTCACCCTCATTTGTGGGCGCAGGAGTCACACTGTCTTTTCGATTTCGATTGTGTTTTTTCATAGTTTTTTAAGGAAAAGGTTCTCTGAACACACGGGGAAGACGTGTTCTTCCACTCCCCCACCTTAGTGACCGTTAGATTCCTCTCTTTTCATCTGAGACATTCAATCAAGTATAGCTGCTATTGCAGCTCACTCAGTCCACCGCTTCTGGCCCACTGCACCCTCTCTCTCTCCTCCGTTTGCTGCTGCAAGCCATGCCGCTCATCTTCCCCTCCTCACCCCCTAAGGCCGTACTTTTCTCCCTCAGCCATTTCCTTTTCCTCCTCCGTGGTCTCTGTTGCAATCGTTCAAAGTTCAAGGCTTGGCCTCTGCAATCGTCCCTGTGGCAGGGAAGAACAAGAGAAGAATCAAGCTTTCTTCTTCTTCGATCATCTCCATCGCAGCAAGCACCAGCCACACCCCGGCCACCGCCATTTGTGCTCCCCCATCGCATACCGCCCCGTCAGCTGTCCCCATCTTTCAGCCGCTGCAATCGCCGCCCTCTTGCTCTATGCGCAAAACCGCTCCAATCCCCTCTGTGCACTCTCTGCCAGTCGCCCCAACCCACCAGACGGGAACGACACAATCAAGGGTAACTCTACTGTTATCATGCAACAACCCTGCTGCACATTTGTTCGTCGGTTGGAATAAGCTATTGGGGATTCAAAATTCAGTATTTGAAACTTGCAGGCACAACCGTCTAGTTACTTATAGATGGGTTTGTTTGGCCCTCTTGCTCTTTCTCTCCACATACACCATTTTCACGGGTCCAGATCATATCCGGAGGCAAAATCCTACACGGTGGGCGAGTCCTCCCCGTACTTGTTCTTGTGGGAGCGAGGAGAGAAATCTGGGTGTAGACAAGGATAGTGATGATATCTTTATTGTGGAAAATATTAACACAAATCAGAGTAGCGCAGCGGAAGCGTGGTGGGCCCATAACCCACAGGTCCCAGGATCGAAACCTGGCTCTGATAGAAGAGACAAGCTTCTAAAGCCATTATTTTTTCATTTTGATCTTCATTAAATATGTTTTTCATTTTTGTTTTGATCTTCATTCTTCATTACATTTTATTTTCTGATCTTGAGGAACAATTACATTTTTTTTCCCTTTTGATCTTCATATTTTATTTTTGGATCTTGAGGAACGATCCAACATTTTATGTTTTGAGGAACAATTAAACTCAAGACGGCCAATGGAAATTACAGGAGCATGAAAGAATATATCATATTAAATAAGGTAAGAAGATAAAGCTTGCCAGACTGACAATGTGGTGATCCTTTCCTATGCTCTCTCACATTCTGAGTATATAGGTCTCATTGATACTCTCTCCTTCTTGATCATGTGCATTCTTACTGGACAAAACCGTTTCTTCTATCATGATTGGTCTAGGATTGTCAGCATGCGAAATCCTCTCCTATTAAATTATTTGTTCATAGGGAAAGGTTTCTATGAACATGAGACGTTTCCTAGGACTACTAAAAAGAATTTTTTTCTTTTTTCTTTTTTTTTCTGTAAAGAGAAAAAAATCTTATGTGAGTAGACATAGGAAATGCCTCATGTTCAAAGAGACTTCCACTTATCCTTTTTCTGTTGCTACTAAAAATTGTGCCAATTGTTTGCCAGTCATAAGAGCGGTCCCCTCTCAGAAGTGGGTGAATCACTGCTGTCAAACTTAACCGGGCAATTACGATGGCGTCCACAACTACTAGTAGCAGTTTGGTTACTCCCCCTTTATGCTTGTAGTTTCAATTTTCGTTTGGTGGATAAAGATCCCCTCCAGCCACTAGGACACCCAGTGAGGGACCTAGGAGGGCGTTCATGTGTTGGGGTGTGTCTCTAGAATCTAGATCCTCCCAGTTGCCAGATGCCTCACTACCCAGTGGCTGGAAAGGATCTGTATCCCTGACTTCCTTGCCTCAGTCCTTCGGACTTAATGAAATGAAAAAGGGGGAAAGGGGGGAAAAGGTGAAGGATATAAAATAGGGGCAGCGAATAAACACATGAAGGAGGAGAAACGAAAAAGGAGGGAAGGGGGGAGGATATTCAGTGGGCAGCTGATAACTGGAAAACGAATCTCATGCATTTTAGCATTACCTAAAGAATTTCTTCTGCAAATATAATTCCCTTTCTCATGAAGTAGGCTCATTTCTAACTTCTTATCAGCAGGAGTGTAGACCAGCATTTCCCTACTCATAATGTCTACATATGCCAAGGAAAATCACACTTGTAGAAACAATCACAAAAACATTTTAGACATTATATTAGTTAACAATTAAATTTACTCCAAAACAGAAGTTAAATTTCTGAGGCTACAGAGCTGTAACTGTGCAAGGTCCCGCGGGGGAGGGGGGGGTCTGTGAATTCATAGCCTTACCCTGAGAATGTAGAGATCCAATATAAGTGGACTCCTCCTTTCATTCCGCAAGGTTCCAATCCTCTCTTTCTCTTACCATTGGACCAAACGCGCCCCTTAACTGTTCACTCTCCATGATATATGAAAAAAATCTCAAAAACATCCCAGAAAATTATATTGGTTAAAACCTAACAAAAATAATAAAATCCTAAATATTCAAAGTTAGCACTTCTGAGGCTAAATTTGCTGTAACTGTCATCTGCACTGTATATGAGACGCTTCATCCCCAGAAAAGGAAAAAAATAGTCCAAAACTCCATTAGTTAAGCTGTTATCCCTGTGGCTTCTTTTGGTATCAAGAACAAGAGAGAGAGAGAGGGATGATGATGATGATGGCGACTGTAGAAATAAGGAACAACGTTGAAGAAAAAGCAAGAAGAGACAAAAGAACTTGAAGAGATGTTCAGCATAGAGGTCAAACCAGCTCCTACAAATGATCCCAACGTGGTCCCCAGGTTATTTATGGACATGAAGAGTGCAAAAAGGGTTCCCTCAATACCTGGCGGGCAAAGCTGTCCAGAGAGTATCAGGAATGGCATAAACCTGCACAAAAGAAAATAGAAGGTCAGGCTATCAATTTGGCATTTGCTGGTCTCTTTTGATGGAGGACTTTAGTCTTGGACAAGTAAAAAACAATTCCTAATTAACAATGTCTGCACTATTTTCATTTCCATTAGACACCAGAAAAATATTTATTTTTTCCAAATCTGTTTAGCTATGTGAAACTTATCATTGTTTCACACTTTCTACATGTATAGTGAAAACGGGATTCACGCAGTTGATACCGATCTCATTTATTTGGGAAATGTCTTTGTTGAGGCAAGTTGTTTGTGTAATATAGGCATCTCAAAAGACTAAAGATTCAATTAGAGGAAACTATCCTGCAATAAACAAAGTCGTTTCACCAACAACTAAGCCAATAATAGCAAACAAGTACAATATGAAAATTCTCGAGACAACACTACTTTAGTTGATATTTACTTAGGAGTTGAGACCAAGATAATTCAATTAACTAAGGTTTGCTTGGTTTTAGGTGGAGGGGACTCTTAAGTGTTGCTACTAAATCTTATTCAAATACGGCAAGTTTGGCATGAGTAGATGTTCTGATGCATTTTATTAATTAAGGAATAGAAGGGACAAATGTTAGAGAAAAGGTGAAGTGTACATACTTAAATTGATTGACTGCATCAGCAAGAGCAGACCCACACAGAACTGTAAGTTTATCTGATAAGCCGAATGAAACATTCAATCGAGACACTAGAGCGATGTCAAGGAGACTCAGAATAGCAAGACCAACATGGGCTGACCTGCATGTTGTGTTTTTTGGATAAATGAAAGTATTTTCAGTAAAAACGTTGTTAGCTAATAAAAAAAAAAGCATGAAGGCGAAGCTTTCCTGCCAAAATGGAAATTATGAAAGGGAGAAAGACTTCTAAAGTCTAAACACCACTACTTACATGAGAATTCTTCTTAATTTCATCCGCTTCAAGAAGCGGTTGAAAACGAAGGTTCCAACCATGAGGCCTAACCATCCAACAACACGTGATGTACCCAGAAAGGATGCGTCCAAGTGTAAGAATTCAGTCTGATAATAGAACATGATCGTCGAGAGGTTTGGAACAGTCACATGAGCTAAGAAAAACCAAGCCATCGGTCTGGCCTTCCCAAAATGAATTCAATCACAGAGTAATCATAATTAAGAAGATAAATAAATTGAAGATTCTAAAAACAGCAGAAAAAATAACTAAAATAAATAAAAGTCAATATAAAGTACCAGCCAGGTTAACCTTGAGGGGACCACCTATGGTGGACAGATCATTGGGAGAAAATGATAGTGGTGGGTCCCACAGATGAATCTTCCCCAATAAGAAAAAATTTGATTGGACCAGCTACCAATTTTGTTCAAGTGTCCTAACAACATATTAGATTGGAGAATATATTTTTTGGGTAATTACCAGCTTGGACTGTTAAAAACATAAAAATTGGAAAATTAATTGTATTGGGCATTTAAGATAAAGCGGGGGATAGACCAACTGAACAGTGACCACCAACACCACCAGAAGTGCACTGAGGCATTGGTAGATGGTCCCCAAGGTCCAGTTACTTACTAGGCTACTAGCATTGCTTTCCTTAAGACATACCTCAAGATGATGGGTTGCTTAAATGCATGACACAAACTATAGATAGCTGATTTTAGAGACTGGAACCACTGGACAGTCAAGGTCTCATCCTTTTGCAGAGTCTCAGATCTAGTTGTGATGAATTTTTGCATTTCTCTGCTATGGCTCTTTTTTCTCCTTGTAGTACTTAACCTGGACTTTTTGATTGATGAAACATTAGAATCTGAGATGATACCATTTCTATCTGGTATATGAGAGCTTCTAGAGTCACCAAGCTCTGGCAAAACTTTGACACCTAAAGAATTCTCTTCAACCAAACCACACGATAATAACTGCATGGCTGGGAGCACAGAGAAAAGGAGAAAAATTGTCTCTATTTGTAAGTTGGTCAATGCGAATCCTCCTAACAAACTCCCGCATATTCCTCCAAAGGCCATTGCCAACCAAGACATTGACTGGAGGTCTCCAGCAAATGCTGCCCTGATAAGGAGAAACAATGAGAAGACAAGTCAGATCCCCCAAACATGAATAACAAATTCAGGAAATCATCTGGCAGATCATAAGAAAGTCCATACATAAGCATATTTGTACCTGTCACAACATGCAACAGATGACATACACCATTTTGACAAGTCATACACATGAGATCAACAGTAAGAATCAATTCGTGCAGACGAAAAAAGCATCCACTGTGTCACTATCAAACCCCCACCCC